>NC_133769.1:153924831-153962412 GCF_003597395.2 Chelonoidis abingdonii | reverse complement strand
ACCCTCCGGGGAGTCTTCAGGGGGCGGGAGGGGGGACTGGCTGGTCTGGGGAGCAGCCCCTGGGCATGGCTGGCCCCTGAGTTCTATAAAGGCTCGTTGGGGATTTGCCCCTCAATAAACTGATGTGCAAGGTGGAAGTTTCACCTAGGGTGCAAAATATCCTTGCACCGGCTCTGTCCCAGGGGGTGCGTGCACCCCAGGTTAAGAATCACTGCACTAAACTGATAAGATCTACATTTTAATTTAATTTTAAATGAAGCTTCTTAAACATTTTAAAAAACTTGTTTACTTTATATGCAACAATAGTTTAGACTTATAGAGAGAGACCTTATAAAAACGTTAAAATGTATTACTGGCACGCAAAAGCTTAAATTAGAGTGAATGATTGAAGACTCGGCACACCACTTCTGAAAGGTTGCTGACCGCTGGTATAGTCAGTTTTACTATTTCCTCTGTTTAATCAGTTTCTTCGTCTGCTTATGTGGTCTTGCACACAGCAAAAGGGAGAGGAAATATAAAAACAGGAAAATACTATTGTAAAATCACAAAAATTGTCAGGGACACACAGAGACAAGCATAGTACCTGAAACTTCTTTTAACCATTTGTATAAATTGATTAATTTCAAGTTAATGGTGTCCTTTTAAAGGGGGAGTTCCTTTGCGGAGGAGATAAACATGCCCTTCTTTGGAGGGAAACAGAATTTGCATGCCATGAAATGGGAAAGAGAGGATGAAATTCTGTGCTGCATCTCCTGGAAATGCAGCGCAGAAGGCACAGCCCAGATGGAAAAAGGGGAAAAGATGGTTTCGTACCACGTTTGCATCCTGGAAATTCTAGGTTGCTCTGGGTTAATGGGGTTCAAAGCATAATTTAGGGGAGCCAGAAGTTGGTCTAATTCATGGCGGCTTCCCAAAGGTTGCCTATAGACTGTTTTGCAGCCTGTAACTGCATAGAATTGCTTGTAGCTGTTCTCTTCTATTTTGTTGTAATCTTCTCTGCATTCATCACCATAGTATCTGAGCACATTCCAGCCCTGGATTAAGCAATGTGACTGACATCTGTCACATATCATTGGTTATCGCGGGTGGGGAGGGAGTGTGCCCCATGGAATGTTTTGTTTGGTCGGATTGTATAGATAGATCAATACATAGCTCTATTTATGTTAGAGAAGGTCAAAGAAATGGACCTTGCACTTGGAGAAGAAGGTGGTGAAATTTGTGATGGTTTTAGTTCCTGGGGGAGTTCATTCTGTAATCTCAGACTGGCCCCCGAGAAAGCTTTGTCTACAGCAGTGGTCTCCAAACTTTTTTGATCGTGCACCCCATCAGTAAAAAAATTTTGAGCACGCATCCCCTCCCACGCCTCAGGGCCGACTCTACCATTTTTGCTGCCCCAAGCAAAAAAAAAAAATGCCACCCGAACTGCTCCGGTGGCGCTCCTCCTGCCATGTACCCCGAAGGATCCTCTTGCGTATCTCCTGGGGAGCATGCACCCCACTTTGGAGACCACTGGTCTACAGCAGAGACGAGCTTTTCCCTTATTGTAGTAAGGTCCAGTTGAACCAAGGGAGTGAAGTTGTTGACCATTGCCTTCATCCTGGATCTTTAGATGATTTTTTGGTACTCGGGGCCCCAGCCTTTGAGTCCCTTGAAGATGTATTTGCTGGTGTCCACAAACACCAACCTTTTTCTGTAATGGTATCTGAAAAGACTATTTAGCCAGTGCTGTATCAGCTGGCGGTGATCCGCTGCCACACCTGTTCAGCACAGCAGGAGC
The DNA here is from genome assembly GCF_003597395.2 of Chelonoidis abingdonii. Classification (NCBI taxonomy): domain Eukaryota; kingdom Metazoa; phylum Chordata; order Testudines; family Testudinidae; genus Chelonoidis; species Chelonoidis abingdonii. The sequence goes on along the minus strand of NC_133769.1, from coordinate 153,960,635 downwards.
AAGAGTGACAGACAGATTTTCCTGCCTTCCTGCAGGGAATGAGGAGAAGCTTTTGTGGTGTTCAGTAAACACTCAGCCAGGGGGGTCTCCCAGAGGTCTGATTCATTCAGTGTCTGAGTTCTAACTGATCCGCATTGTACAACATCCGCCAATGCATTACATCACAACCAGTTTCAACTTAAAAGTGCAGTTCCCCACCTCTTCCTTCCCTCGCCAAACATAAAATAATCAGTTAACAGTCAGCATTAATATAATGCAGAATTTCAAACCTTTATAACCAATCTATTAAGAAAATTTACAAACCGTGTTCAGTTAGTCTTAGCAGTGCTCTGCACTGTTGGTTGGACCTGTGGAGCTCTCCTGGAACATTGGCATTACTGCTGTCAGAAAGCAGCAAGTTCACTTGTTCTGGTGGTTCCATGTCCTGGGGCTCCATCTGTAGAGATGTTTATGCAAGATTATAATTAAGAGATCCTCCCTCATAAGGGACAGTATTATGCATATAGGGATTTGGAGACACAATCTGAAAGTAGGGGTAGAGAACACATGGTAGCTGCACACCACAGAAGCTCTTTAGTTTGTTTTTCGTAAAAGTTTTATTCTTTTCTTTTTCACTGGTTTGTTGTTCCATGAACCCCAAGATTACTACCTGGTGTCAGATGTGCCATATGACAAAGAGACAGCAGTCATTTTGAGGTTAACTCCTGTTTTTGAAACTGGAAGCAGAGGAAAGGAGAGTATATGGAGCAGCACAGAACAAAGGTTATTGTTGTATTTTATGAGCACATTATTAATTTGACTAGCTTAAGAAGAGAAGAAAGCAAAAAATGGATGTGTGGGAACCTCCATCCAGTTTGCAATTGTCAGACAATGTTGCAGAGAACTGGAAGAAATTCCAACAGAGATTTGAATTGTATTTAGCAGCCGCAGATGGAGAGGAGAAAAATGATAAAGAGAAAACATCAATCTTTCTGGATGTTTTTGGGGAGGAAGCAACTTTAAGTTTGAAGAAAGTGAAAGCAAGAAGTTAATTAATATACTGACTAATTTTAAGGAACATTGCATGCAAAAAGTAATGAGACAAATTTTTTACATGCATGCATCATAAAGCAACATGTCACTGAATTAAGTACACCGAGTAAAACATGTCACTTTGGTAAGATGACACAATCTCTAGTCAAAGATAGAATCATTTGTGGCATTAATAACAATATGTTAAGAGAGAGACTGCTCTGTGAAGGAGATTTAACTTTAGAAAAAGCTCTCCAGATTTGCAGGGCAGCAGAAGCTGTCAAAGCATAAACCAAAGAGCTAAATTCACCAGAAGTGGTTATCCACATACTAAGTACAAAAGAGTATGGTCAGAAAAAGTCCAAATCTACTCACTAGGAGGGTACATTTACACTACGGGATTATTCCGATTTTCCATAAACCGGTTTTATAAGACAGATTGTATAAAGTTGAATGCACGCGGCCACACTAAGCGCATTAATTCGGGGGTGTGAGTCCATGGTCTGAGGCTAGCGTCGATTTCTGGAGCGTTGCACTGTGGGTAGCTATTCCATAGCTATCCCATAATTCCTGCAGTCTCCCCTGCCCCTTGGAATTCTGGGTTGAGATCCCAGTGCCTGATGGGGCAAAAATCATTGTCGCGGGTGTTCTGGTAAATGTATCACTCATTCTTCCTCGGGAAAGCAACAGCAGACAATCATTTCGTGCCCTTTTTCCCTGGATTGCCTGGCAGACGCCATAGCACGGCAACATGGAGCTCGTTCAGCTTTTTTTTACTGTCACCACTGACAGAAGCGGTACTGCAGCGCTACACAGGAGCATTCATTTGCCTTTGCATGACAGCAGAGACGGTTATCTTGTCGTCTGTACTGTCTGCTGCCCATTGTAATTGGCAATGAGATCGTATCTGTTTCTGTTACCGTCTGCTGCTGTCATAGGTGCCCCTGGCTGAGGTCGCCGGGGCGCAAAGACAAAAATGGAATGATCCCCGAATCAATCCCTCCTATGTATCTAATAAATAGAGTCAGTCCTGCTAGAATATGGGAAGTTACATAGAGAACCAGTGTACAAGAACCAGAGAGCACATCACTCCATGTCAGATCCCGCAGAAATGATGAGCTGCAGCCATTCTAGGGGTGCCCTGCTTAACCCACCCGTTGCTTCCTGTCCAAACCTTCCTGGGCTACTGTTCCAGTGTCCCCGCAATTTGTGTGATGAAGTAATAAAGAATGCAGGAATAAGAACACTGATTGTTACTGAATAAAATGGAAGGGAGACAGCCTCAGCTGCTATATAACCAGGCAAGACATTAAGCGGTGTGGGGGAGAGGAACCCAGCATCTCGCTGCTATGGATAGTCCAGGCAGTACAGAATCTTTTTCTTTACACACGAAAGGGAGGTCTGATGGAGCTCAGCCCCCAGTTGCTATGAGGACGGTTATCAGCCATTCGTACCATCTACTGGAATGACCAGGAATCATTCTATTTTTACCCAGGCGCCTCTGGCTGGGCCTCACCTGAGGCAGCCAGGAGCACTCATGGGCTCATGACCAGGACGGCTATCAGTCTACTGCACTATACCGTCTGCCACTGGGAAGGGGAGGAGAGAGGATGCTACTGTTTACTGCTGCAGCACCATGTCTACCAGCAGCATGCAGTATGCATAAGGTGACATATAAAAGTCAAGAAACGATTTTTCCCCCTTTTCATCACGGAGGGGATGGTGGTAAATTCGAGATAGACCCTGAACCACTCGGACAATGTGTTTGACCTACAGGCACTGGGAGCTCAGCCAAAGATTCAAATGATTTTTGGAGACTGCAGGACTGTGGGATAGCTGGAGTCCTCGGTACCCCCCGTCCTCCATGAGCATCCATTGATTCTTTGCCTTTCTGTAGCAGAGTGGATCTCTGGTCCAGTCCTGAAAGGGGTTAAACAGCCCAGGGAAGGGCAGGGCTGGATAAAGCAGCCTTTTAAGCTGAGCGGATTGGGAATGGCTGCAGCTGGGGCCACGCCCAAACTGAGCGACAGGGCCTAATAAGAAGGCCAGGGAAGCCAAAGGCAGAGAGTCTTCCTCTGCTGTAGAGGGAGAACGGCCTGGTGCTGGGAACCAGAGCAGGTATCTAGGGTAAAGCAGTGCTGGGGAAGGCAAAGGAACCAGGGAGCTCCTGCGGAAAGCCCCAGCTGCGGCTAGAATTAGGCCAAGAGGTACTGGGGTTGCAGGGTGCAACCCAGGGGTAGGCCAGGCAGCAGGTCCAAACCCTTTGCTGATGATGAGTGGCTGATACTGCAGTCGCCCAGGGTGTGGGCTAGACAATGACTGGCAGTAGCCTACACTGAAGCAAAGTGGGGATAGAGGTGGGGGGTTCCCAGGGAGGGAAACCCCAAAGAGAAGGGGTTACTGCCAGGGGGCAGAACCCCATGTAAAAGGGGCACAGGGTCCAGAGAGGGACATGGGCCAGTAGCCGAAGGCAGATCACCGGCCTGCAGAGGGCGCTCCAGCTGCAAGTTTGAGCTAATTCCCAGGAGTGACCAGCAGGAGGTGAGTCTTTGGTTTACACTTCTGTTACTCATGTCACACAGCACTGTGCTGTGGACTCTGTATCATAGCCTGGGAGATTTTTCAAATGCTTTGGCATTCGTCTTCTGTAATGAGCTCTGATAGAACAGATTTGTCTCCCATACAGCGATCAGATCCAGTATCTCCTGTACGGTCCATGCTGGAGCTCTTTTTGGATTTGGGACTGGCATCACCACCCATGCTGATCAGAGGTCCATGCTGGACAACAGGAGATAAATTCGAAAGTTTGCAGGGCTTTTCCTGTCTACCTGGCCACTGCATCCGAGTTCAGATTGCTGTCCAGAGCGGTCACAGTGGAGCACTGTGGGATACTGCCCAGAGGCCAATACCGTCGATTTGCGGCCACACTAACCCTAATCTGATATGGTAATACCGATTGTAGCGCTACTCCTCTCGTTGGGGAGGAGTACAGAAACCGATTTAAAGAGCCCTTTATATTGATATAAAGGGCCTTGTTGTGTGGACGGGTACAGCGTTAAATCGGTTTAACGCTGCTAAAATCGGTTTTAACGCATAGTGTAGACCAGGCCTGAGAGTATCAGAGGGGTAGCTGTGTTAGTCTGGATCTGTAAAAGCAGCAAAAAGTCCCGTGGCACCTTACAGACTAACAGATGTTTTGGAGCATGAGCTTTCGTGGGTGATGAAGTGGATATTCACGGACGGAAGCTCATGCTCTAAAACATCTGTTAGTCTATAAGGTGCCACAGGACTCTTTGCTCACTAGGAGAGCCACTGCTAGGGAGAGGACTGGGTACAGATTGTTATGTAGAAAGTGTGGATCACAGCATGATCCCAAACAGTGTTTGGCCTCTGAGAAACATTGTTATAAATGGGGGGTGGGGGGGGGGAATAATCCTTTTTGCAAAATGCTGCAGATCCAAAATGCAAAAACAGTTAAGTGCATTCAGCTGAAGACAACATGGTTGAGTATTTGGGAAAAAAAACAAAAACCATGCTGGGATCAAGCAAACCTGATGAGAGGGACTAGATACTACTCATGAAAGTGAATGAAACAATTATTCCACTCACACTGGACACAGGAGGTCAGATTAATATTCTGTATGAACAAGATTATGAGGCACTGAAAATAACTCTAAAATTAGGACCAATAAAAATAACTGGTTAATCTGGAACAGATATACCAGTGCAGGGGAGATGCACTTTTAGCATCAGCTATACAAACACCATGTACAGACTCCTGTTTGTTGTAGTGCCAAAGGAGGTTACACCAATTTTAGGCCTGGCCGCCAGATTAAAACTTAATCTGGTAAATCGGGTGCACTCACTACGAGATCGTACTGAACCTGACAATGAGGCACTCATTCAGGAATATCATGATCTGTTTCAGGGGTTGGGTTGCTTGCAGAATGAACATACAATCCAGATAAACAAGCAGGTGCCTCAAGTTATTCATTGATGTAGAAAGGTGCCATTTGCACTTTGTGATAAACTCAAGACTGAGCTTGCAAGGATGGAAGCAATGCAAGTAATACAAACAATGGAGGAGCCAGTGGAATAGGTGAGCCCTGTAGTCATTGTGGAGGAAAATAGTGGCCAGCTACTCATATGCTTAGAGCCCAGAAACTTCAACAAGACTATAAAAAGAGAACATGTCAAACTGGCAGCGAGGGAAGAGATAATGGCTCAAGTTGTAAATGCTCACAGTTAATGTATTGTAACTCATCCCGGTTAACGTTGTTTCATTGCCGGTCAGTTAGAGAACATGTTCATTTAAAGTTGTGCAATGCTCCCTTATAACGTTGTTTGGCAGACGCCTGCTTTGTTCACTGCTTGCAGAAAGAGCAGCCCGTTGCAGCTAGCTGGTGGGGGCTTGTAACCAGGGTGGGCCGGCAGCTCCCCATCAGCTCCCTGTTCCTTTAAGTTCCCTGTGCGACAGCCGCCAGCAGGCTATCAATTGGAGACAGTTTAGCTGTCCCTCGCTCCACTGCTGTGTGCTGCTCCTGCCCTCTGCCTTGGAGCTTCTCCTGGAAGCCTCCTGCTTGCTGTGTGGGGCGGCGGGGAAGAGAGGTGCTGATGTCATGGTGTCCCCCTACTCCTGCCTCCTACTTACCCCATCTCCATAGAGTTGGGGGGACATGACAGGGCTCAGGACAGAGGGAGCTTGCTCGCAGCAGCTGCTGTCTCAACCTGTTGATCTATTAAAAAAGGCAATGTACTTAAAGTGGAGTCACTGTACTTAAAGGGGCAATGCGCATCTCTCTCTCTCTCTCACACACACACATACATACACACACACACATTGTGTCTCTGTCTGCCATGCTGTCTCCCCTCCCTACATTTTGTGCCTCCTTGTAGAGTGTGAGGTTACATTAACAACAATGTGTTAACCCTTGAGGACTCAGCCGAGTACTAGTTCATAATTTAGCAGTAAGGCATTCCCTGGGAAATATCTCACCCTCTGACTTCACCACCTCAATCAAGTTTCATAATCATCATTGCTGTATGTGGTATTAAATTGTAGTCTTTTGTCTGGTGAAAAAAATTTCCCTGGAACCTAACCCCCCTATTTACATTAATTCTTATGGGGAAATTGGATTCACTTAACATTGTTTTGCTTAAAGTCACATTTTTCAGGAACATAACTACACTGTTAAGTGAGAAATTACTGTATTGGATGCCTCCTCAGGATTTTGTCAGCTAAAATTAATTGAAAAAAGCTCAAAACTATGTACATTTAATATCCCAATTGGAAGATACAGAATCTTATGTCTACCATTTGGCATAGCTTCAGGACCAGAGGTGGATCACAAAACCATACATACGATCTGTGAACATAGTAACAGTGATACCTCAATGTATGATATCATCATCTGCAGCTCACCTAAAGCGGAACATGGCTGTAGGTTTCAGGAAGTTTTGGATGCAACTAGAGCTGAACGTTGAAACTAAATAGGGAGAAATGTGTTTTATGGGTTCCAGAACTGACTTTTATTGGAGATATTATTTCCAACAAAGGTGTAAAGCTGATAAGAGGAAAATTTTGGCCATTGAAATGATGCCACAAGAAAGCTGTCCAGGGGTTTCTGGGAAAGATTAATTATCTTGGAAAATGCATACCTAATCTACAAAAGCAGTGGATTTGAGAAAACTCCTAGAAAATAAAAATGAATGGTACTGGTGTGTAGAACGGGAGGAGTCATGGGAAGGTTTGAAACAAAAACTGATACAAGAGCCAGTGCTGAAGTTTTATGCAAATACTTCACAGTTTGGGTTAGGTGCAGTCTGCAGTTAGGTGCAGTGATTTTATAGAAACGTGAGACTTCTTGGAAACCAGAGGCGTACACATCCAAATCACTGACTAATGCAGAAACCAGATATGCACAGATTGAGAAGGAGCTTTTAAGAATATTATTTGCCTGTGAGAGTTCAATAAATATATTTATGGCCAGACAATGGATATTGAAACAGACTAATGGCCCCTGATAGCATTTATCTGGCAAACTGCTAAATGACTGTACCTTAAGGATTCAAATAATGATGATAAAACTACAAAAATATGATTTGGTTGCAACCTATATGCCCAATAAATTCATGTTCACTGCAGATACTCTTTCCAGAATGGTAACTCCTACTACAGAACCAGAAAAGACCTTACTGATAGAGATGCAAGCCTGTATAAATCTGATTGTAAAGTCAATTCTTTTAGTTAATAGGAAACTGCAACAAATAATAGAGGAAACAGAAAAAGATGAATTGTTGGGGATGATTAAAGAGTAGACTGAGGAAGTAAGTGGTTGCTGTCCAAGTATAAGAGATTGTTGAAACTGCAGACACAAATTTACAGTGATAGATGAGGTGATTTTCAGTGGTAGAAGGGTTGTAAATACCAATGAGCTTCCAGAAAGAAATGCTACAGATGATCCATGAGGGTCATTTATTAATTGACAAGTGCAAACGACGAGCACGAGAGGTGATGTATTGGTTGTGGATCAATCATGACATTACTAATGTGGTAGACAACTGTTCTCATGCTTGAAATACAAGTCATTGCAACAGGCAGTGTTGGTGAGACCTTGTCCAGTTGCACAAAGGCCTTAGGAGAAGGTAGTCACTGATTTATTTACCTGGTAATCAAAAGATTATTTAATAGTCAAGGATTATTATTCTCTATATCCAGAAATTTGCACTGCATAGTACTAATAGTAAGTCAGTGACAGCCAGCATGAAGGGAATCTCTTCCAGACATGGAATTCCAGACGAAGTCTTTGGGGATAATGGGCTGCAATTTGCCAATGCAGATTATAGACAGTTTGCCCTAGACTGAGATTTTCATCACAAAACATCAAGTCCAAATTACCCCCAGTCAAATGGATTTGTGGAAAGGTTGATATGGACAGTAAAGAACCTTATGAAAAATACTTTCAACAGTAGGAGTGATTTTTACCAAAGTACACCTCTGGGGAATGGCTCTTCCCCTGCTCAGCTGTTAAAGGGAAGAAGGATCAGATCTAATTTACCAAACACTGGTAACGTGCTTAAATCTCATGACAATGAAACTATATGGCAGATGAAAGAAAATCAGAAGGGAAGCAGAAATATTATTTTGAAAAAAGGGCCTGTGATCATATCTTAGTTTAGGTGATAGAGCGTGCCTGAGGAGTCACACCTCTAATACTTGGAGTCAAATGGGGTACCATTTAAGGACAGCATCATGCAAAGTCTTACATAGTTCAGACAGACCAAAGGAACGTATTTCAGCATAATCCAGGGATTTAAAGATAATCACAGAACGTTCCAAAACATTGACAGTCAATGTGGACTCTGGCATTTATCAGCTGACTTGATTGTTTAACGGACAAAAGAGAAATGGTCAAGCAACAAGTGAACAACTCAGACTTTAATGAAAGGCTGATACTAAGAAGATCAGAGAGAGAGATTAAATGTCATGAAAGACTTGTAGAGACTTTCTAACCTGCCTGGAGAAAGGATACTTGAGGAAAGTAAGAGGAAAGTGAGTTGGTAACCTTTCCTGTCAAGGTAGTTGTCAGGTTGTGTTTATGGAAATGTACTAGATAGGTTGAGAATTTAATGTATGTGTTATTAGATAGTTAGATATGAGCTAAATGGTTTTTTAGGAGGGACAATGTGCAAGATTATAATTTAGAGGGGTCCCTCGTAAGGGAAAGTAATATGAATATGGAGACATGTCCTGGAACCAGGGATAGAAAACACAGAGTAGCTATGTACACCCGTTCACCACAAAAACTCTCGTTTCTTTTTCATAGAAGTTTTATTCTTTTCTCATTCACGAGTTTGTTGTTTTATGAACCCCAAGATTATAACACTGGCATTTCAATTTACTGTGGTTGTTTCCTCTTGGAGACCCTCTTGAGCAAGACAGGTAACTCAGTTCCCTTTATCTCCTTCCCTTCTGAGATCTGGAGAAGGTGTCACCTGTTCTTCCTTGTAACAGGGTGGGACTCATCCCTGTGGCACCTCCTGCTGGTCGTTTCAGGAATTAGCTCTTTTAGCCTCTGGAGCTCCCTCTGCAGGCCAGTGTTCTGTTTGCCACTGGACTCATGTCCCTCCTGGACCCCGGTACCCCTTTCAGGCCGAGGTGCTGCTCCCTGGCAGTACCCCCACAAATCTGAGTCTCCCTTCCCTGGGGAACCCCCACCCTCTATCCCCACCTCGCCTCAGTCTTTGGCTACTGCCAGTCACCATCTAGCCCCCATTCACTAGAGTGGACTGCAGTATAAATGCCACTCATCATTGGCAAGGGGGGGGGTTGGACCTGCTGCCTCTGCCTGCCCTTGGGCTGCCCTCTGCAACCCCAGTACCTTCCTTGGCCTTTAACAAGGCCTGCAGCCGGTGGGGTTCCTAGGCCGGAGCTGCCTAGCTCCTCAGGCCTTCCCCCAGCCCTGCTCCACAGTACCCTTTTTATGGCCTTTCACAAGGCCTTCAGCCCGGGGGGGTTCTAGGCTGGAGCTCCCCAGCCCCTCTGGCCTTCCCCCAGCCCTCTTCAGTCTTGGTACCCTCTCAGCATCCAGGCCCTTCTGTCTCTACTGCTAGAGAGAAACTCCTGCTCTGGCTTCTGGCCCCAGCCCTCTTATAAGGGCCACCTGGGCCCTCATTAAGCCAACCGTGTCTGATTGGGGCATGGCCCCCCCGCTGAGGCTGCTTTCCCCAATCAGCCGTGCTTTTCCATCCCTGCCACAGCCCTCTCCCCAGGCTGATTTAAGCCTTTTAAGGCAGGAGCGGGTGACCACCCGACTACACTCCTCTGTATGTGTCCACCTGAAAAGACAACCTTGTGGAACTTCTGGGTTACATCTTCTGATACCACTGCTGTCTGTGACCATTGTTTTCCATCATAGATATGAACAGAGCCATATTCATGAAATGGTGGCAGCTCCCAGGACCCAAAACCATACCGAATGTTTATTTTGCCTTACCTATCTCTTTATATGTCTATAGATTCACAGTGACTCACACATGACATTGTATCAGTGCCAACATTCTTGTTTTTAGTTTTCTGTTGGTCAGAACATCAGCAGGTGACAACCCATGCTTCAGTGGTGTCCTTCTGTAATTTAACAGTGCTAAATACAGATCAGAGTCTGACTCTGAAGCTTTTTTCAGTTGGAGCTTTATTATTTTGACACTGTTCTTCATCGACCCATTGAATTGGGGGTAATGAGGACTGGTGGTTGCATGTCTAAACCTGTACAAACTGCTTAAACTCATACACACCAAACTAACCCATTGGCAGAAATTACTGTGTCAGGTATAGCACGTCTAGCAGAAAAAGATTTGATATGCACAATAATCGGCTTAGCTGTAGTATTTTCTAGTAAGGCTATCTCATGGAAGTGAGAATAATAATCTGGAACAATTCCTTAGATTTTTCCAGGCAATGTAAATAAATCTATGCCTGTTTTGTTCAAGGGGGGCAATTTTTCCTGTATCACCAACATGGTCTCTTTTGCTCGACCTGTCCTGTGTATGTTTGGCACATACAACAAGTCTTAACAGCTTCCTCAGTGTCACTAGTCATTTGAGGCCAGTATAAAATGTCTCTGGTCCATCTTTTAGATTTTTCAATCCCTAAATGACCTTCATGTATCCTTTTTAACATGTGTTTCTTAGGGATCCCTATTGTGGTAATTTTAAACAAAATCTCATCTAGGACCCAGAACTCCCTTTTCAATTGATAAGAGTCTGGGAATATGTTGTTCTGGCCACTCGGTGCTAATAGCTCTTAATTATTTTCTGTAGGTTATTCTCTTGTGCAGTAGCTCTGGCAGTCACAGTCCATGTTTTGTCTGAGACTGGACAGATTTTTTTTGTTTAATCAGATTGACAAGTACAAAATCTAAGTTTGGACTTTGCTCCATTGTATTATTGTCAAGTGCTCTAGAGAATATCTGCACCCACCAAATCTCTCCCATGTTTGTATTCAGTTTGCAAACCAAGCATTATACCTGATAAGATAGTCCCAGTGGCCTTGGGGGATTGTCTTCCAAGCCCTTTTTGGTAATGGCGATAAGTGTTTTATGGTCAATTTCAGCTAACACTGGCATCCTGTAAAGAAATGAAACCTTTACAACCATGGCCTAAGGCCAAAATTTCCTTCTCTATTTGAGCATATTAATACTCACTTTATGTTAGTCCTTATGACTCATAAGCCACCAGTCTCCAGTTTGACCAGCTGTTGTAAGAACACTGCACCAATGCCCTCCTTAGAGTCGTCCATGGACAACTTACCACATATACTCATTCATAAGCCAAATATTTTTGGTAAAAAAGTGACTCCTCAAAGAGCAAGGGTTGGGATATAAACAGGTGTACACCAAAATTTGAGGATTTTAAACTCTATGGAATCATTGAATTGACTATCTAATACATTGTCGTTTTGGTTACCTGGAGTGTCTGCAGGCATGGAGCCCCTCAGCTCCCTGTAGCTGCGGTTCGCCATTCCCAGCCAATGGCGCCACTTCTTGCAGCTCCCATTGGCTGGGAACGGCAAACTGCGGCCACAGAGAGCTGAGGGGCTCCAGGCCTGCAGACACTCCAGGTAAACAAAACGTCCCGCCAGTGGCTTACCCTGACATGCCAGTCTACAGGGCTGCTTTGAAATAAACAAAGAACAATAATAATTTGACAGAGGTAAAGCAGATAACAATCCTATATAAAGTCCTACAAAATCTATAACTACAATAATAATAATCTGTTTTCGTACTAGTATCTAAAATGAACAATGGTGAAATCAAAAGAAAGATGTCGTCTTATCATGCAGTGTTCAAACAGAGTTGTTGAATATGCAGAAGCAAACAATAATTGCACTGCTGCTCGTGAATTCTGTATCAATGAGAAGCAAGTAAGAGAATGGCGAAAAAATAAAACAACACTAAAATACATGCCAAGAAGCAAGAAAAAAATGTCCAACGAGGTGCACTTCATTTCCTGAGCTAGAGAAAGATCTCAGTGATTGGATTGTTGAATGTCGACAAAATGGGTACATTGTCACTAGAACTGGAATTCATCTGCTTGCTCTACAAACGTTGAAAAACGACAAATACAAGTCAGTAAAGCTGTCAGTATTTGTCGCGTCAGCAGGTTGGTGTACTCGTTTCATGAACCGTCATCGTCTCTGTCTTTGTCAACGAACAAAGATAGTGCAAAAGCTGCCTAGAGATCTGGAAGAAAAAATAGAATCTTTCTAAAGGTTTATTATAAAATATCGAAAGGAATATGCATTTGAACTGTCACAAGTAGGAAATATGGACGAAACACCAATGACATTTGATTTCCCAAGCAACAGAATGGTAACTGATGTTGGTGAAAAAATAGTTTTAATTAAAACCACTGGCCATGAAAAAATCCATTTTACGTGGTTTTATCATGTTTGTCAAATGGATCAAAGCTACCTCCTGTTGTTATTTTTAAAAGAAAAACTTTGCTTAAAACATGAAATTTCCCGCTGGACGTTTTGTTTACTTGGAGCGCCTGCAGGCACGGAGCCCTTCAGCTCCCAGTGTCCGCGGTTTGCTGAGGGGCTCCATGTCTGCAAACGCTCCAAGTAAACAAAATGTCCCGACCAGCCAGCGGCTTACCCTGACTGGCCGGGAGCCAAAGTTTTCCAACCCCTGAAATATACGGTTGGCTTATGAAAAGGTCATACAGTTTTTGATATTACCTAACCATCTTGGGGGGTCGGCTTATAAACGAACGGGCTGAGTTTTATACTTAGTATCATGACTGGGGCCTCTTCAATAAACTCCTTCAGTTTCTCAAACACTTAATTAAGATTTTCATCTCATGTCATTGGGCATCTTTGCACAATAGTGCTCTCAGATTGCTGATTTGGACAGAGTAGGCACAGATTTCCCTACATAGTTCATCATTCCAAGGAATCTTTGAAGTTTTTCCTTGTCTGTTGGGACAGGCATTGGTTCTGGCTTCAACCTTACTGTGAACTACTTGTACATCTTGCTGTGTTAGCTTCTCTCCCAAGTATATGTTATTTTTGTTATATGGAATTTACATATAACATTTAAGGCCTGGCTTGACAAAGCCCTGGCTGGGATGATTTAGCTGGTGTTGGACCTGCTTTGAGAAGAGGATGGGACTAGATGACCTCCTGAGGTCTCTTCCAGCCCTAATATTCTATGATTCTACATGTTTGTTTGTTTGTTTGTTTGTTTACTTTAGCCCTGCAGCTCTGGCTCTTTCCAAAGTTACTCAGAGCCTCTGGGCCTGTTCTTCCTTCCCCAGATCAAAATGTCATCTATGTAAACCTTAGTCCTCTGTAGACCATCAAAAATGTGTCATATTTTCCAGTGAAACATCTCAGATGCTGAGCAAAACCCAGATAGCACTCTGTGGAAATAGTTTCTCTCAAAGGGGTGTTGAATTTGCGCAAATGTGTGCTCAGTGTTTCTATGGGCATCTGCCTCATAAAGTGTAGAAAAATATTTGGCATTGGCCATCTCCCCCAAAATTCTCCTCTTGTATGTAGTGGAAAATGCTCAGTTTTTACATATTTATTTCATTTGTATGGGCCTCTCTTCTCTTCTGGAGACTAAATAACCCCAGTTCCCTCAGTCTCTCCTCCTAAGTCATGTGCCCCAGCTCCCTAATCATTTTCATTGCCCTCCGCTGGACTCTCTCCAACTTGTCCACATCCCTTCTGAAGTGGGGGACCAAAACTGGATACAGTACTCCAGATGTGGCCTCACCAGTGCCAAATAGAGAGGAATAATCACTTCCCTCTATTTGCTACCAATGCTCCTAATGCTACTAATACAGCCCAATATGCCGTCTGCCTTCTTGGCAAAAAGGGCACACTGCTGACTCATATCCAGCTTCTCGTCCACTGTAATCCCCAGGTCCTTTTCTGCAGAACTTCTGCTTAGCAAGTCAGTCCCCAGCCTGTGGCAGTGCATGGAATTCCTCCATCCGAAGTGCAAGACTCTGCACTTGTCCTTGTTGAACGTCGTCAGATTTGCACCTCATTACTTCTACTTGATTTTTCTCTGCTAATATATCCAAAGATCATATTTGTTCTCTTATTCACTGCAGGACACTGGGAGTTTATGTTCAGTTGGTTGCACACCAAGCCCCCTCAGGCTTTTCCTAAAATTCCAAGTGTGACCTACATTCTTTGTTTCTAGATGTTTGGACTTGTATTTGTCTGTATGAAAATGATGTTTTAGCAAACCTAGATTGCCCTGCAATTCAGATTGTTTTTCAGAATGGACATGTCACTATTTAAAGATAAGCAATAGTACTGGTCAAAAATGAGTCCCTGAGAGATCTCACTTAGTGTCAATCCCATTGGAGGACAATTCCTCTTTTACAATTTAGTTAAATATCAGTTATCCAGTTTTTAATCAATTTATTATGTGCTGCGTTGATTTTGTATAGTGCTAATTTTTAATTAGAATGTTATTTGTTACCAAGTCAAATGCCTTACAGAAATCTGAATATATTATGTTAACTTTGCCAGCTAAACTTGTAATCACATCAAGTACCTATTTCACATTTGTAAAACCAGACCTAATGTTCACAGAACCACATTGATTGGCATTAGCTTTTGTGTCATCCTTTTCTTTTTTACTGATCGCAATCTGGATCAGCTAATTGGCTTATAGTTCTCCAGGCAATCTTGTGTACTATTTTCAAATATTGGCAAAATATTAGCTTTTTCTTATACCTCTTGAACTTCCCCAGTATTCTGAGATTTGTTCACTAATCAACAGCAGTGGCTCTGAGAGCTCTTCAGCCAATTATTTTAAAACAGTTTGGTGCAAATTACCTGGTTCTGCAGTTTTTAAGCAGTTTAACTTTAGATTGCTGTTTAAAATCTTGTCTAGTTACTGTTTATTTATGAAATACTTTCTCTTCTATGTAAGATGTAAAAACATCATCCAGCATCTTCCAAAGAGAACAGAAAATATTTATGAAACCTTTCTGCATCATTATTAAAAATGTTACATCCTTTCTAGTAAAAGACACATGCCATTGCTATGATTTCTTTTGTTCTTCCCTGTGCTCCCTCCCCTTATTCTGTGTCTGCTTGCACAGGACCCTCTTCATCTCCCTCTTACATTGCCCTCCACCGGAGTTCAGGCAAAATGGCTGACATTTTAGTTCTGCTTCCTGTGGAGTCCAAAGCCCCAAAAGGCTGTATTTACAAAACAGAAAAAAAATACATTGATAAAAATGGAAAATGAAGAATAAGACTGTTCCAAAAAATTTGAATTGTAAACATTAAGGATATTTTTTTAATTCTTCACAAAAGAATCTTAACCAGCTCTGTGTGTGAGGTAAACATGTAGAAAGACAAGATCTCAGTTTTGAAGAGCTTGCAATATAAATATTTGCTTTCTGTTAGGAAATAAAGTTTAGAGTGTAACAAATATTTGCTAAAGAACGGAAGTAGAAATAGATACAGAGCCTTCTGCTCAATTCAATCACTTAGTAATCTGATCTTTTCATTTGTGTGTTGAAACCACAGGAACAAAATTATTTGTACTAATAGCACAATTTCCACCCTATCCTTTGATAAATTTGGATGACTGCAGGCAGGCATTAGTGGATAATTCAACCGCTGACTCTAAAAAGTTGTCATTAATAAGGAAGAGACCGACATTCTTAATGAAATTAAGGAAAATAGAGCCCAAGGAAGATCTGTGATAACAAAAGATGACAGAGTAGAGCGGCTGGCTAGTTCAAGGTGCTGGCAGGAAGCAAGAGCTTCGCATCTGTACACCAGTGTTTACAAACCCTCTCTGTGTCTGTGACTGAACATATTTGATAACTGTTGTGGATTGTATAAAGTGAGTTGGGAAATCTCGGAGCCAGATTTACACAGGCATTTATGTACCTAAAGATTCAGATAGGTGCCTAGTGAGATTTTTAGTAGTGCATAAGAAGTGAATGGGAGTTAGGTGCCTGCCCTGCTTAGATGCTTCTATAAATCCCACTAGGCACCTATATACATCTTTAAGCATCTAAATACCTTTGTAAATCTGGCCTCCAATCTATTTCCTCAGGTAAAAATGTTTTATTTGCATAATCCACCTCATTTAGATGCATACCAGTTCAGCTGAGGGCCACATCTAGTCCAGTGTCTGATAAGGATCAGTTCCAGATTATTCAGAGGAAGATGCAAGAAACCCCATACATCTGTACAGCTGTACTTGGCTTATGCCATGAAATTTATATTTTCACTCTATCTCATGTTATCATTATCTGTATTTAAATCTAATCCTTTTAAAAATCTTGTCATGCTCTTGGTCTGAGTGATAGCATGTGGCAATGAGTTCCACATGCATTGTTTTTAAAAATATAGTAAAGGGTTGCAGCCTGGTGCACTGAAGATAAGTATGGGCCACAGTTTCCCTGTGCACACAACACTGGTAGGTAGCAGGGGAATCTGTGAAGTTCACCAGCAACATGTCCATGCTCATGCCTCCATCCTTCACATCCCTGGCATGTTACAGAACAAAGCTAGAGAATACACTCTGCCACTGAGGATCCTGCCACTTGGTGTCTGGGCAGGACACAAGGGTAAGAGGGTGGATGGTACGAAACACAAGCATGCTTTGAGCAGAGAGTTTGACTAGATGACCTCCTGAGATCACTTCCAACCCTAATATTCTATGATTCTATGAAAGTGTTCCATAGGTGGGGATGGAAGGAGAAATGACTGGATAGGATGCAGCCTGCTCAGGTGGAGAATGGGGGATATCTAGAAGGCCAAGAAGACAGAGCTGTGCAGAAGCAGAAAGCTCTAAACTTCAGTGGTCACAGAAGACTTCAAACACAGACCAGGCCTGCTAGGAGTAGTCCAGAACTTTCCTCTGGAGCAGTGTTTCGACCTCCAGGGAGGTTATGAAATGCAATTCAGGGAAGTTGCAAAGCAGTGAACATTTCATTACAGTTTAAAGCAAAATCTGCTCAAGTAGTTCCTGTCAACTTCTCAGAACACACACAAATTCTACAGGCTTATCATTGTTATAATTGATACTTTTATAATGTAAAGGATTGTGAAAATGTTTGACTTTCAACAAGGAGCCACCAACCTGCAAAAGAGTGAGAAATATGGCTGTAGAGATTAGCCCGGGTATTCATTGTCACCAGCTCTTCTGAGTCACTGGTTGCAATGATGATGTCATCAGCATACACTGACAGCACCAGCTGTCTCTCTGAGCACTAACCTCATCAGCTGTTGAAAGAAGAGATAGAGGAAGGGCTTGATGGCAGTGGAATAGTTGGTTGGACAGAGGGCCTTCCTGATGACAGGTTTGATCAGGGTCTGGTTGAGCTTAAGCAAGCAGCAGCAGAACAGAATGCCACTGAGAGGAACTCTGCAAAGTGGATCTCAAAGCCAGACACAGGCAACTATCCCAAAAGATAAACCTGATCCATCCAGTAAGACACCTTCTCCTAGCCAAAGGCCAGACAGATGAGGGAAAAGACCATCCTTAGTTGCAGGCTGGAGAAGGTCTGAGACTAGTTGGAATAAGTTGTCAAATATAGTCAGTCTGGGACAGAGTAGGTCTGGTTAAGGTGAGTCACTACTATAATCATAGACTTCTGCTGCAGCAAGATTGCCCTCCTTATGACTTTAAAGTCCATGCATAGGAAGAATACTAATAACTTAGGGCACAAAAGCACTTCCTTAAGCAGCAGTGCAAGCACAGTCTTTGTGCATGAATGGGGGAGTACTCAGCTCTTCAGTGACCTGGTCCACACAGTGAGAGAGTCTGGACTGAGCATGTCTCAGAATACAAAGTCATAAAAATTTAGGGCTGGAAGGGAAATTGAGAATCCATTCCTCTGCATTGAAGCAGGACCAAGTTTACGTAGACCATCCCTGGCAGGTCTTTGTCCAACCTGTTCTTGAAAACCTCTGAGAGGGATTCCACAACACCCCTTGGAAGGTTAAACTATTCCAGAGTTTAACTACCTTTATACTGTAGTTGGAAAGTTTTTCCTAATATCTAACATAAACATTTCTTGCTGCATATCAGATAGGTTACTTCTTATCCTCCCTTCAGTGAACATGGAGAACAATTGATCACCATCCTCTATAACAGCCCTCAACATATTTGAAGACTGTTATTGAGTCCCCACTCAGTCGTCTTGTCTCAAGACTAAACATGCTCAATTTGTTTAACCTTTCTTCCTAGGTCAGATTTTCTTTGACCATTTTTGTTGCTCCCCTTTGGACACTCTCCCATTTTTCCACAGCTTTCCTAAAGTGTGACATCCAAAACTAGACACAGTATTCCAGCAGAGACCTCACTAGTGCTGAGTAGAGCGGGACAGTTACCTCACGTATTTTATTTCTGACATTTTTCTTAATATACCCTAGAAAGATATTAGCCTTTTTTGGGATTGCATCACATTGTTGGCTCATATTTAATTTGTGATCCACTATAATCCCCATATCCTTTTCAGCACTACTCTTGCATAGAGTTATTCCATACTTTGTAACTCTGCACTTGATTTTGCCTTTCTAAGAGTAATAGTTTGTTGAATTCCATCTTGTTTTCAGACCAAGTCTTCAATTTATCAAGATCATTCTGAATTCTAATCCTGTCTTCGAAGTGCTTGCAATCCCTCTCATCTTTGTATCATCTGCAAATTTTATAAGCACGCTCTTTTCTCCATTAGCCAGGTCATTAATGAAAATGTTGAATAGTACTGGACCCAGGACAGACCCCTGCAGCACCCCACTAGATATGCCCTCCCTTTTTGACAGCAAACCATTGACAACTGCTGTTTGAATACAATCTTTCAACCAGTTGTACATCCACCTTATAGTAATTTCATATAGACCATGTTTCCCTGATTTGCCTATGAGAGTATCATGTGGGACTGAGTCAAAAAGCCTTTCTAAAATCAAGCTATATCATGGGTTCCCCCCCGTCCACAAGTCCAGTAACCCTGTCAAAGAAAGAAATAAGTTAGGCATGATTTGTTCTTGACAAATCTATATGGACTGTTCATTATAAACCTATTATCCACTCAGTGTTTATAAAGTGATTGTTTCATAATTTGTTCTGGTATCTGGAACAAAAAAGTAAGGTACAAAAAGTAAGATGACTGGTCTATAATTCCCTGGTCCCTCTTTGTTCTCCCTTTTAAAGGTGGCACTGTGTTTGCCCTTCTTGAGTCTTCTGGGATCTCACTCATCCTCCAGGAGTTCTCCAAAGATAATTGCTAACAGTTCTGAAATTGCTTCCACTAGGTCCTTTAGTACCCTAATGTGAATTTTGTCAGGCCCTACTGACTTGAACACATCAAATTTGTCTAAATATTCTTTAATCCAGGGTTCGGCAACCTTTGGCATGTGGCTCATCAGGGTAATCTGCTGGCAGGCCGCGAGACATTTTGTTTAAGTTGATTGTCCACAGGCAGGGCCGGCGCTTCCATTTAGGCGACGTAGGTGGTCGCCTAGGGTGCCAGGATTTGGGGGGGGGGGTGGCAGTTTGGTGGCAGGGGGTCCTTCCACGGTCCGAGTCTTTGGCGGCAATTCTGTGGTGGGTCCTTCACTCGCTCCGGGACCCGCTGCCAAAGTGCCCCAAAGACCGGGAGCGTGGAAGGACCCCCCCCGCCGCAGAATTGCTGCCAACAACCGGGAGCGCGGAAGGCCCCCCGCCTAGGGCGCCAAAAGCTCTGGCCCCGCTTCTGTCCACAGTCATGGCCCCCCGCAGCTCCCAGTGGCCGCGGTTTGCCATTCCTAACCAATGGGAGCTGTGAGAAGTGTCAGCCAGTGGATTACCCTGATGGACCACATGCCAAAGGTTGCTGATCCCTGCTTTAATCTGTTCTTTCCCTGTTCTTGTTTGTTTTTCTTTCCTCCTTCTTGTTAATATTAACTTTGTTAAGCATCTGGCCACCATTAACCTTTTTAGTGAAGACTGAAGCAAAATATGTACTAAACACCTCTGCCTTTTTGATGTCATCAGTTATTAGCACTCCTTTTCTGCTAGGTAAGATACCTACACTTCCCTTCATCTTGCTCTTAATGTATTTATAGAACTTTTTATTATTAACTTTTTTGTCTCCTGTTAGGTTTAACTCATTTTATAATGTAGTCTTTCTGATTTTTTTCTTTATATGCTTGTGCTATTCTTTTATATTGGTCCTTAGCAACTTGTCCATGTTTCCACTCTTTATAGGATTCCTTATTGATTTTCAGGTCATTAAAGAATTCCTGATGGACATTCTTTCGCATCTGCATAGTTTGTTTTTATTTTCTCTTTGAAAAACTGCCATTTCTCCTGAATTCCTTTTTCCCTTGGATTTTCTTCCCATGGGACTTTACCTGCCAGTTCTATGACTTTATTAAAGTCTGCTTTTTTCATGTCGATTGTCCTTATTCTGCTGCTCGCACTCCTTCCTTTCCTTAGAATCATGAAATATATCATTTCATCATCCCTTTTATTCAAATTGCTTTCAGCGTCTGGACTGGCAACAAATTCCTCCTATTAGAATCAAGTCTAAAATGGTTTCCCCGGGGTTACTTCCTCCACTGTCTGAAACAAGAAGTTGTCCCCAACGCATTCCAAGAATTTATTAGAGATTTTGTGTGTTGCCATATTACTTTTCCAACAGATCTCTTAGTAGTTAAAGTCCCCCATTGCTATCAGATGTTTGTGTTTTTGATGTTTCAGTTATTTGTTCTAAAAATGCCTCATCCACCTGCTCTTCCTGATTAGCTGGTCTACAGTAGACCACTCCGTGGATTTTGCCCCCATCTTTCCCCCTGTTATCTTCACCCAGGGACTTTTGGCTGGTCTGCCTCTCACTTCTTTTTGGACTTCACTGTCAGTTGGTGTGCGTATGTGCTCTCTCCATATGCTGTCCCAGCCTTGTGAAGGAAGCTGACTCAGCAGACTTCGATAGTATTACCAAGAAAGACCACAGACTCAGTTCAGTGGTGAAGGCGCTAGATCAGGTTTATTGGCAATAAAGCATGATCCAAGTGCCTGGTATACTCTACGGGAACACTAACACGTGTGCCTGTTACAATGGACTAAGATGAGTCAGTGGTGGGACTTTCCACTGCCCCTCTCGTCTGGATAAAAGATGTCCCTCCTATGATTTTTCTTTTATACATTGATACAAACAAGTTACATATTACACTCTTGATGTGTTTTGTTACCGACCCTACACCTTGTACCTGCTGGTTCAAACAAAACATTTCCATTCATCATCCTGTTCTGCCATCCTTTTCCTTATTCGTTGTGTTCCTGTAAATTCTCTCAGGCTTGTGTTTATGACCACGTCTACACTACACGCCATTTCGGCGCGTTAAAATTGATTGCTCGGGGTTCGATATATTGCGTCTGGTCTAGACGGGGATATATCGAACCCAGAGCGCGCTTAGATCGATTCCGGAACTCCACCAAAACAAACGGAGTTCCGGATTCGACATGGCGAGCCGCGCACATCGATCCCGCGCGGTGAAGACGGGTGAGTAAATCGATTTTAGATATTCGATTTCAGCTACGCTATTCTCGTAGCTGAAATTGAGTATCTAAAATCGATTTTCGCGCGTAGTCTAGACGGGCCCTATGTCATGACTATATGTTGGAGTGTAACTGTACTAGCCTTCTGGAATGTGTCCCTGTCTCAGCCCCATATGATTCAATGATCAGCTTATAGATTCCCAGGGATTTGCTGTTGTGCATTAGATGGAGGGTTTTTGAGAACTAGACCAGAGTGAGAAAGAAGCTGTAGCCACCTCCATGAGGTGGGCTAGTTCAGTGGTTTGAGCATTGGTCCCCTAAGCCTAGGGCTATGAGTTCAGTCCTTGAGGAGGTCATTTAGGGATCTGAGGCAAAAATCTGTCTGGTGATTGGTCCCTTTTTGAGCAGGGGGTTGGACTAGATGACCTCCTAAGGTCCTTTCCAACCCTGACATTCTATGCTCATATGAGGGAGTTCATCTCCCAGGACCCCACAGTTAGAGATGGATGAATTTTTTTCAAAATGAAATGTTTTGATTTTCAATGTGAAATGATTAAGTGTTTGGAATTTTACTTCAGTTTTATTTAAAATCAAAAGGTAAAAACAAACTTGAAAATTAAATGAAACATTTAAACAAAAAGTCAATATTTTGACATTTCTCATGAAATGAAAATTCTGAAAAGCGTAATTTCAGTATTAGTGAAATTGTTTGTCAAAATGAAACTATTTTTATAAATGTAACAATTGAAACAATGAAGTTGAAATGAAGCGCTTTAACCTTATTGAAAGTGTTTTGATAATTTTTCATTGAAAATTTTGACAATCATGACATTACTGCAAAACATATTGATTTTGTTGAATCAGAAAGTTCTGGTGGAAAGTTTTTGACCAGCCCTAACTAACAATGACCCACAGTGCCTAGGAAATCAGATGCCTGCTGATAGAAGAGCACTTGCTCCAAGTCCCATTTCAGAGTACAGGTGTAGAGAAGGTTTAGTATCAACCTCTTCACTCGGAGGTGCAGCAGATTTCCTGGTGTGACTTCAGCCACCTCAAGTGCCTGGGGACCTAGGGTTTGGGAGAACAGTTTGGCAACCTGACCATAAACATTGGTGATGTGACTAAAGGAAACCTTCTCTTCCCACTCCAACCAGCAGCTGGTTTAAGAAGGCAGAATCATGTGCCTTTCCTGTCAGGGAGAGAGTTGTGGCCTAGCCATGATGGTGAGAAATGGGAGGAAAAACTAAGGAAAAAGACAAAAGGGAGAACCCAAACCCACAGTAGTATCATGATTCCCTATGTTACTAGGCCTGGCTTTTAGATTCTGTGCAGGGATATGGAAGACCTAAACCAAGCAATACATGAAAACAAGGACAAATGAAGCACCATCTGGCAACATTTTGAAGAGTGGGTGAGAAACAGAAAGGTGCAGGGGGCACAGGAGTTTGTGTGTATGACTATGTGTGTGTGTATGTGTGTGTGCCTCTGTGTATATGTGCATAACAAGAGAGTTTCTTCCTCAAGTCTTTGTGCACAGAACTACAAACCTAGACTCCCTGAGCTCTACTCTCAGCTCTTCCACTGTCTGTTATTGTTTCCTGAGAAAAGCAGTTTATTGAGAATACATGAGATACTTCCAAATGTATCTCACACAATATCCATGACATTTAGAGATTCATAGATTATAAGGCCAGGAGGAATCGCTGTGACCATCTAGTCTGACTTCCTGCACAACACAAGCCACAGAGCTTCCTTGAATTAATCCTTGTTTGAATTAGATCACATCTTGTAGAAATACATCCAATCTTAATTTTAAAATGTTAATTGATGTGGAGTCTACCACAACCCATGGTACATTGCTCCAGTGGTTGATTACCTTGTTAAAAATGTGCACCTTGCTTTTAATCTGAATTTGTCTAGCTTCAGCTTCCAGACCTTGCATCTTGTTATACTTTTGCTAGATTGAAGAGCCTTCCATTAGCAGATTTTTTTTCCACATGTACATATGTGCAGACTGTGATTAAGCCACCTCTTAACTTAGGAGGTCTGTTAATATTTTCCAGAAGGAACTCTTCTGAACACAGATGAGATACAATATTTAGCTTCCCAACATGATGCAGGCCTCAAAGCAGGATTAGTAACTAAACCAGGAATAGTATGATCAGTGAACCTCAGAAGACTCAAAGGTTCATCTTGGAGAAGTATCCTGAATCCACATGGTTTTCCAAGTCATACTGGGTGGCAAGGCTTGTGAGAGAAGATTTTCTCGTTAGCTTCTTTCTGCTGGGGAGAAAGGAATCTCCACCGAACAAGAAGGTGATGAGGACTGTGTGAAAATGGAGTGGAAAACCCTAGCCAAACAGTTTACCATATTTCTTTGAGTATCAAATATGTTTGGTTTGAGTTTTGGGCCAAGGTGTAGATTGGTTCTTACTTTACTTATATAGGGTTTCCCATTCTCTACTTGCTT
This sequence comes from Chelonoidis abingdonii, assembly GCF_003597395.2. Lineage (NCBI taxonomy): Eukaryota > Metazoa > Chordata > Testudines > Testudinidae > Chelonoidis > Chelonoidis abingdonii. The sequence continues at coordinate 153,936,620 of NC_133769.1, read as the reverse complement.
TATGTCATCTCTCTTATTGTAAATGGGATGTAGTCTTCCACCCTGATCCTCAGTTACCCCCATGTTTATATAGGGCTGACTCTAGATTTTGCAAGGCTCATTGTGAAGTAAGACACACAGATCTTCAAGCAGACTTCTGTAACCCACTTAGCATACCTGGGTGGGGGAATTTGGCAGCTAAGAAGGTCCAGAGGACTTGTTGTTAAGGGGTTGGGGATTGTCATGTAGATTTCATAAATTAGAAGTAGGGCATGGAGCATCTCAGCAACTAGAAGAGGTGGAGCCCAACAGTTCATTTTTCAAAGTAGGAGTGAGTTGTTATGGGCTTTTGGAAGGGCTGGATGTTGTCCTGGGAATGGGATCTGATGAAGCAGGGCCATTCTTGAATGCAGGGGACCCTGTACAATTTTTCACTGGTAAGTGTCTAGCTAGGACTGGTCCTGCTATGCATACAGAATTTCCATTGATGTTTCATATGCTGCATGTCATAGAATACCAGGGTTGGAAGGGACCTCAGGAGATTATCTAGTCCAACCCCCTGCTCAAAGCAGGACCAATCCCCAGACAGATTTTTCTCCCACATCCCTAAATTGCTTCCTCAAGGATTGAGCTCACAACCCTGGGTTTAGCAGGCCAACGTGCAAACCACTGAGCTATCCCTCCCCCTGTATCTGCTATGTATTGTTGCAACATTGTGGTGTGGAGGTGCAGTGATGTAACACCGTCATGAGTTTGGGACTCCAGTAGCCGAAGAAGTAGGATAAACCCATGAAAACCAGGCTTATGCCTCATATTGGAAGGAGTGGTGACCCTTGCTCTCCTATGAAAACTGAAATAGAGTAGGCATAACGCAGAAAGCAGTGGGGTACATAATTAGAAGGTACTGCACAAAAGTGCAAAGAACAATTTTTTGTGTAATTGGTCACTTTTTATATCTCATTCTTTTTCAGAAGGTCTCAGAGATGGGCTCCACATAACACGTCAGTTCTGAAGAACCAAGGACTGTAGGATCAGTAGTGTACAATGGAGAAGACTGCAGGAGAAATACCAGTCCTGAGGGTACCATCTTGTGACTTATTGTACTGCAGACATGCACTCCCAACCCAGAGTGTGCTGCCTTAGGAGAGGAAATACTTGTCAGACATTACTAGATCCATTTATTTTCTTACATCTTTTTTACTTTTGCGTCCTGTAATCCACTTGTGAAAAGAGGAATGATGACTTTTTATAGTTGCTGTTTGATTCTTTTGGTGTTTACCTGGAACACCTCTGCCTACGGACCAAACCAAAGGGCGCAGAAGAAGGGAGATATTATTCTTGGGGGACTGTTCCCCATTCATTTTGGAGTGGCTGCCAAAGACCAGGATTTAAAATCTAGGCCAGAATCAGTGGAGTGTATAAGGTAAGCCAAAAAGAAACTGGTAAAAATCTACAATGCCAGAGCCGTTACCTTGATCAGTTATAAGTGAGGTGCCTTACCGCTTCAGTAGTATAGCTGTAGCTAACTATCAGATACAACACATCTTTACTGTGTGTAGTATCTTTAATACAATTTGTAACCCAAATGCTTTACAGAGTTAAGTATTTGTCTTTTGCTTTTTATGACAAGAACTCAAGCTCCAATTCTGCATTCCATCTATGTTATCTTTGCTTTTTGCTACTGACGAGGGGCACCATGTGAAGGCAGTAGACTTGCTCCTCGAAGAGCTAAATAATACAAGACCAAGGAAGTGTGTGGTGTAAAGAGAATGAATGGTGAATAAGCTAAAGTAAATGTTAAGAATTATTTGGGAGCTTACAATGAGAAAGATCGATACAAGCTATAGTTCCAAATGCTGCCAAATCGCAAATACACAAATCTATTCAGGCAACGAATAATGGATGTTTAATAAATAATATATATATACACTTCACTTAAAGTCACAGCAAATGCAATGGAAGTGACCAAATTTTTTTATAAGATTGTCTGACTACCGTCATGTGTGGCAAAAAAGGGTTTTGAAATAATGAAATCTTATATTGTTGTGCCTTTCCTCCTCCCTCCCAAAGCACTTCACTTACTGTGAGCTAAATTTTAAAAGTGTTTAGGTGCCTAAAGATGCAGATATGTGGGCATTAGATGCCTAGGCACTTCTGAAAATTTCACTAGGCACCTATCTTCCTCCTTAGGCACCTGAATACTTTAAGAAACCTGGCCCTATGGTCCCAAACCTGAATTGCATAGTCAGTCCTTGCGCAACCAAAATTCAGTTACTTTTCTGTAAATACTGCCTATATACTGGGCAAAGTCTTTGGCACTAATCTCTATGTGTATGTATGTGAATTGTTTCTTCCGCTATTGAAATATAGCCAGTTCTGGGATGAGATGTGGCTTATGTTTAACCTTGCACAGCAACACTACATAGCAATTTAAGATTGGAAATTGACAAAAATTGAATTCAATTGAAACTTCATTAAGGCAAAATGTAAGATATTCAGTTTGGAATTTGGTTATGACAAAAGGTGGGGAAACACTTGTGCTCCTGAGCAGTGAAGTGGCATGGGACTTTAATAACAACACATGGTCAGGGCATCTGTTTTATACCTTATCTAAAAACCGCATGTCTCGAAGCACACTGACTTCTGATACTAGGCGGGGGAATTAGTTCAATATAGATTCAGAGTGATAATGAATGCCTAATGGCATTCCTGCTTCACCTAGAGCAGTGATTTTCAACCTGTGGTCTGCAGACCGCTGGGGAGGCATGATGCAAACAATGTTTAAGAAGTTCGGGGAAGTTTGTTGTTACGATAGAACAGTGATTTTCAACCTATGGTCCACAGATCCCTTGGGCTGGGGGGTCACAGACTAGGTCTAAGATTTCCAGAGGGGTCTGCACCTCCATTTGAAATTTTGTAGGGATTCACAAATAAAAAAGGTTGAAAACCACTAACTTAGATTTTCTTAGTAGTTTCCCATCCAAATACTGAGCTGGTTCAATCCAGCTAATTTGTAAGATCAGACAGAGTCACAGCACACAGTGGTCCGAATACAATGCATAAGAGAGCAGAAGGAAAGAACTTAAACAAAACAATTCTAAAACTTGTTTTATTCAATACACTTACCCATACCTAAAAACTATAGGCTAGATCAGGGATCAGCAACCTTTCAGAAGTGGTGTGCCAAGTCTTCATTTATTCACTCTAATTTAAGGTTTTGCATCCCAGTAACATATTTTAACATTTTTAGAAGGTCTCTTTCTAGAAGTCTATAATATATAACTAAACTATTGTTATATGTGAAGTAAATAAAGTTTTTAAAATGTTTAAGAAGCTTCTTTTAAAATTAAATTAAAATGCAGAGCTCCCCGGACCAGTGGCCAGGATCCGCGCAGTGTGAGTGCCACTGAAAATCAGCTTGTGTGTCACCTTCGGCACACGTGCCATAGGTTGCCTACCCTAGGCTAGATCCAGGGCCGGTGCAAGGATGTTTCGCGCGCTAGGCGAAACTTCCACCTTGCGCCCCTCTGTGGCAGCTCCCCCGCCCTGCCCTGAGGCACCACCCTCCTCCCCACAGCAGCTCCCCACCCTCCGCCCTGAGGCCCTCCCGCCGCCCCAGCTCACCCCTGCTCTGCGCACGAGCACCCCGAGCACACTGTCGCTGCTTCACTTCTCCCGCCTCCCAGGCTTGTGGCGCCTAAGCTGATTGGCACCGCAAGCCTGGGAGGTGGGAGAAGTGAAGCAGCTCACCCCTGCTTCGCCTCCTCTCTGAGCATGCCATCGCCGCTTCACTAAGCCAGTCAGCTTAGGTGCCACAAGCCTGGGAGGCAGGAGAAGTGAAGCAGCCAGGGCATGCTCGGGGAGGACGTGGGGCAGGGGTGAGCTGGGGTGGGGAGTTCCCTTGTGTGCCGCCCCTCGCCCCTTACTTGCTGCAGGCAGCCCTCCCCGTGCTCCCCTTCCCCAGCTCCCTCCGCCTAAATGCTGGCGGCGACCGGGGCGGCCAAAGGTCCGGCCGCCGCAGTCACTGCCAAAGAAAATGGTGCCCCCCAAATCCCCTAGGTGGCCTAAATGGTTGCACTGGCCCTGGCTAGTTCTACATCTAGGGAAATGCATCCTAGATGGAGCTACTGTAAGGTGGGTGCAAAACTGGTTGGGAAACTGTTCCCAGAGAGTCATTATCAGTGATTCACAGTCATGCTGGAAGGGTATAATGAGTGGGGTCCTGCAGAGATCAGTTCTGGGTCCAGTTCTGTCAATATTTTCATCAATGATTTAGATAATGGCATAGAGAGTACACTTATGAAGTTTGTGGATGATACCAAGCTGGAAGGGGTTGCAAGTGCATTGGAGGATAGGATTAAAATTCAAAATGATCTGGAGAAATGGTCTGAAGTAAATAGGATGAAATTAATTAAGGACAAAGGCAAAGTACTCCATTTAGGAAGGAAGAATCAGTTGCACACATACAAAATGGCAAATGACTGCCTAGGAAGGAGTACTGCAGAAAGGGATCTGCGGGACATAGTGGATCACAAGCTAAATATGATATGAGTCCACAGTGTAACAGTGTTGCAAAAAAAGCAAACATCATTCTGGGATGTATTAGCATGAGTGTTGTAAGCAAGACATGAGAAGTAATTCTTCCGCTCTACTCCATGCTGATTAGGCCTCAACTGGAGTATTGTGTCCAGTTCTGGGTGCCACATTTCAGTAAATATATGGACAAACTGGAGAAACTCCAGAAGAGAGCAACAAAAATGTTAAAGGTCTAGAAAACATGACTTATGAGGGAAGATTGAAAAAATTGAGTTTGTTTAGTCTGGAAAAGAGAAGACTGAGAGAGGACATGATAACAGTTTTCAAGTACATAAAAGGTTGTTACAAGGAGGAGGGATAAATATTGTTTTTCTTAACCTCTGAGGATAGGACAATGGGCTTACATTGCAGCAAGGAAGGTTTAGGGTGGACATCAGGAAAAACTTCCTAACTGTCAGAGTGGTTAAGCACTAGAATAAATTGCCTAAGGAGGTTGTGGAATCTCTGTCATTGGAGATTTTTAAGAGCAGGTTAGACAAACACCTATCAGGGATAGTCTAGATAATACTTAGTTCTTCCAGGAGTGCAAGGAACTGGATTAGACCTCTCAAGGTCCCTTCCAGTCCTATGATTCTACACAGTGGACTTAGATTCAGTATTGCAACAGTTGACATTTAGGCACTCTGCCACCCAGTGGACTCCACGGCCCTTAGTTAGGTACCCAGGCTCCCTGTACAATTCACAAGGAGAGTTTAGTGCCTGGGAGAGATATTAATGGAAGGCAGCAAGCTGATCAGGGAGAGGCTTAAGCTAACCATTAAGAAATGTCTATGTCCCACCCCCTCAAAGGGAGTTGGATGTCTCCTTCCACTCAAGATTCACAGTTATGAACCAAGGCAGTCCTTTGTAGCGAAAAACTGAGGGGGAAGAGGAGTGCCCTGCCACATACTCAGCACTCAAATACGTATCCTTACCATTCATTCATTGGGCCAGAGAGTGAAAAATTACTCGATAGCCTGCTAGTTAGGGCACTGATGTGGGGGACCCAGATTCAAGTTCTTATTGCTTTTTCAATGCATATTTAACTGTTTCATGCAAAGTTATACAGCTTCAATGGGAGACACTGAGAGAGCTCCAACCCTAGAATACCCCGTAGCCCATTGGTTGGGAGTAGATCTGGTGCAAACACTTGTTCTCACCCATCTTGGGTGAATGCTCTAACAACTCTTCAGCTTTGCCTTGTGCAGGGCCCAATCCTGTAAGCATGTTCTTAGGCAGCCTCTGAGGATGTTCAACAGCCAGCTTACAATTCCTGCTCAGCTGATACAATTTTAATCTCTGGGACAGCCTCTGGAAGTTCCAGGATTCCTGTCCTGAGGGTCAGGTTCAGGAGTTTGGTACCCTGGTAGAGGAAGGGATCACGGCAGCCAGATGTCCCCTGCAGAAGGCATGGGACTCAGCGGCAAGGGTGGTCTTAGTGGTGGTGGTGATGAGTCGCAGCTCCTGGGTCCAGATGGCAGGCCTATCGCAGGAGAGGCAGGCCTCAATTCAAGATCCCCCTTTGATGGAGTAGGGCTCTTCTCCGATCAAACGGATGCCAGGCTACGTGGATAGAAGGACACTAAGGCCACCCTTCACTCGTTGGGCATGCATACCCTGCAGTCTCTCAGAAAGCCATTCTGGCCTTTGCTGCCATCGAGGCCTTGTGGCAAGCCCGGCAAGGATCTTCAAGGAGAAAGGTCACCGGGTTTAGCCATCACCGTCCTTCCCCCTCTCGCTCGCTAGCCCAGCCTGGATCCACTAAGCACCATGTCTGTGTGTATGTGTAAAAGTGATTGTTTTGAGGGTGCACTCGAGAGTGATGCTCCAGTCAGCCGGCTGGATCCTGCCTGTCTTTTCCTCAACCACCTTTCTTCCTACTGCTCACCCTGGTCGCAGGTTACCTTGGACTGCTGGGTGCTGGACATAGTAGCTTGGGACTATACCCTGCAGTTTGTGGCTAGCCCTTCTTCCTGCCCCCCTGCTTCCCTGTCCCTCTTAAGGGACCCCTCTCATGAGCCACTCCTAGTTCAGGAGGTAGACAAGCTCTTGTAGTTGGGGGCTGTGGAGGCGGTTCCTCGGGACATGGAAGGAAGAGGATTCTACTCCCGATACTTCCTAATCCCAAAGGCCAAGGTGGGCCTCAGATTCATTCTGAACCTACGTGGCCTCCACAAGTCTCTCAAGAAGTTGAAGTTCTGCATGGTCTTCCTGGGCTTTGTTATCTCCTCCCCAAATTCATCTGTATATTCCCAGGACACAGACGGTGCCTGCGTTTCATAGTTTTAGGGCACCACTTCCAGTTCCTGGTGCTACCCTTTGGCCTGTCCTTGTCTCCCAGGGTGTTCACAAAATGCATGGCACCACTAATGGTTTGCCTCAGATGTCGGAGGAGTCCAGATATTTCTGTACTTTGACAACTGTCTCATCAAGGGCAGGTCTCTGGGACAGATGCAGAGAAGCCTCAATCTGGTATGCCACACTTGCAATGACCTGGGCCTATTAATAAACACAAAAGTCCATGTTAACCCTGGTGCAGAACATCAAGTTTATCAGAGTGGTTCTTAATTCCACATGACCCAGAGCCTTCCTTCCAGAGGCACGCTTTCAGGCCATGGTAGATCTCATTGCCCACGTGAGGAGACAGCCAATCACCATGGCCCACACTTGCCTGTGGCTGATGGGCACATAGCAGTGTGCACATACATGGTGAGGCATGCCTAGCTTCATCTGCGACCCTTGCAAACATGGCTGGCAATGGTCTGCATTCCCAGCAGGTACCCCATAGACCAAGTGGTCACGGGGCCAGACTGCATCCTCTCATCCTTGAACTGGTGGTTAGACCCCAAGTCAGTGCTGCAGGGAGTTCCCTTTCTGTCCCCATCACTGTCACTCACCCTCGTGTCAGACATGTGAGATCTGGGCTGGGGAGCTAACCTGCGTGGGCTCAGCACCCGAGGTTGCTGGATGCGACACAACTTAGCTCTTCATATCAATGTCAGGGAGCTCAAGGTGGTGCGCCTGGCTTGCCAGGTGTTTTTGCCTCACCTGAAAGGCAAGGTGGTGCAGGTACTCACAGACAACAAGGCTGCGATGTATTGCATCAACAGGCAGGGCGGTGCCAGGTCTTCGGCCCTGTGTCAAGAGATTCTCCGCCTCTGGGTCCTTTGTGTGCAGAATGCCATCTACGTTGTGGCTGTTCACTTACCAGGAACCAGGAATGTCCTGGCAGATCACCTCAGCAGGACCTTCTGCTCTTGCCACGAGTGGACCCTCCACCTGGAGGTGGTCAACTTGATCTTCTGATGGATGGAGACTCCCCAGGTGGACCTGTTTGCATCCAGACAGAACAGGAAGTACCACGTGTTCTTCTCCCTGTACGGTGGGGACGAGGGTTTCCTGTCGGATGCCTTCCTGATCCCGTGGTCGGGAGCGCTGATGTACGCCTTTCTGCCTCTGCTGCTTATCCACAGAGTCCTGCTAAAGGTGAAGCAAGACAGAATGTGGGTCATTCTCATTGCCCTGGTGTGACCTCACCAGCACTGGTTCGGCATGCTGCTGAGTCTTTCGTTGGCCAGCCCACTGCAGTTACTTCTCTGTCTGGATCTGCTGTCCCAGAACCGCAGCAATCTGCTGCACCTGAACCTGGCATCGCTGCACCTGACGGTGTGGCTGCTCCGTGGCTAAGCACGGATGAGCAAAGGTGCTCTGCGGCAGTCCAACAGGCCCTTCTGGGCAACAGGAAGCCTTCCAGCAGGGTTACCAATGTGGTCAAGTGGAAGCGCTTTACATGTTGGACGTTGGACATTGTACAAGCACATTAGTCCTGAGGGGGCCTCGTTGAAGGACATTCTGAACTATTTGCTGCATCTAAAGCTTCAGGGCTTGTTGCTGTTTTCAGTCAAGGTGCACCTGGCAGCCATTTCTGCGTTCCACCCTCCACTTCAGGGCAAGTCTGTCTTTGCCCATCCCATGATGATGTGATTCCTGAAAGGTCTAGAGCAAGCCTGCACAACTCAAAAAGCGGCGAGGGCCATATTACTCCAAAAAAAACAGCTGAAGGCCGACCCCCCCCAGTGCCGCCGAAACACCACTCCCACCAGCCCCCCGGAAACACAACATTCCCCCCCCACAGCGCCACCTGCCCTGCAGAAACAAAGCCTTCTTCTCCAGCGCCGCCCCACTGAAACAGCTGTGGGCCGAAAAGGAAGGTTTTGTGGGGGTGGGTGGGTGTGATACTTTAAGAATTTTTCAATTAAAGCAAACAATTTTTACAAATTTTTTTATGAATCATGGAAAAATGAAAAGCAACAATTCCATTGAAAGAAAACATTTGTACTTTTCATAATTACCTTGCAAATTTAATGAGATATTACATTTCTTTTTGGCAACAAGCTTGTTGTATTCGGGGGTCATATTTGAAGTGGATATTTTCATAATATCTTCCAAATGGTCGTCAGTCAGAGAAGAACTTTGCTTGTTTTTAGTCATGTTCATAATGGAAAATGTTTGTTCACTTATGTAAGTGCTTCCAAAAATGCTGAACGTTTTCAGTGCAACTTCAGTAAGATTCTTGTATTTTTCATCGTCCAGACTTTTGTAGAAGTCCCGCAGGCTGCTTTCTTTGTGTTTATTTTGGTAAACTGCCAAACAAATTCTTCAATCAAAAGATTGATGTGCTTTACGTATTTTTCTCCTAACTCAGTGTGTTTGTGCTGAGGGATATGCTGTGCACAAGTGGGAAAGTGACACATTTCACCTTTTGGCAGCTGACTTCTGAAAACTTTCAATTTCATGTTGAAAGCTTTCACTGCTGCACACATTTGAAATAGAAGTTGATTTTTTCCCTAAAGTTGAATGTTGAGATCATTCAGGTGTGCTGTGATATCACAAAAGAAAAAGATTCCAGGACTCATTTTCAAGCTTCTGGGAATTTTATTGGCAATTTTCTAGGAATTTTGCTACCTCCTCTTTCAAGCAACTAACGCTGGAGCCCTCTTCCTGACTCAACCACCTCACTTCCGTATGGTAGATTAAGTTGCTGCGTTCGGCATCTACCCCTTCAAGAAAGTCTTGAAACGTCCTATGTTTTTATCCTCTAGAGCGGATGTAGTTTACAATGGAAACTACCACTGACATTACATGCTCAAATTTTAAGACTTTGCTACACAAACTTGCTGATGTATAATGCAGTGATGTTTGGTTATTTGTCTCCGCATAAATCCTTCAAGAAGAGTAATGCTCCAACATTTTTTCTGCACATAACTGTACAAATGGCCACCAAGTTTGTGAATCTAATCCTGACTTATCATTCATGCACTTTATCACTTCACTGGAGATTTCTTTTCTGGTTGGCAACCTGGCATGGAGTACATGCCAGCAAGTTCTTCAGTAATTTTCAAAGTTTTTATCAATACATCTAATAACAATAAGAATTTGAGTGGTGTCTTTAAATCGGTGCTTTCATCCATACCTGGGGAGTAAAAGCAGAAATCACTGATTCTGCTTTAGCTGATCATTTAGATTGGTAGAAATGTCAGCTATTCTCTCTTGTACAGTCATGTGTGATAGACTGAGGGTACGTCTACATCCAGCATTATTCGATTTTACATAAACCGGTTTTGTAAACAGATTGTATAAAGTCGAGTGCATGTGGCCAACAAAGCACAATAATTCGGTGGTGTGCGTCCATGTACCAAGGCTGCGTCGATTCTGGCGTTGCACTGTGGTTAGCTATCCCACAGCCTATCCATAGTTCCCGCAGTCTCCCTGCCCATTCGAATTCTGGATGAGATCCCAATGCATGATGGTGCAAAACAGTGTCGCAGGTGATTCTCGGTAAATGTCATCACTCATTCCTTCCTCCGTGAAAGCAACAGCAGACAATCATTTCGCGCCCTTTTTCCCTGGATTGCTCTGGCAGATGCATAGCATGGCAACCATGGGCCCGTTTTGCCTTGTCACTGTCACCGTATGTGTACTGGATGCCGCTGACAGAGGCAGTACGCAGCGCTACACAGCAGCATTCATTTGCCTTTTTGCCAAGGTAGCAGAGACGGTTACCAGTCGTTCTGTACCGTCTGCTATGCCATTGTAAATTGGCGAAAGAGATGACAGTTATCAGTCGTTCTGTACCGTCTGTGCTGTCATGGGTGCTCCTGGCTGACCTCGCTGAGGTCGGCCAGGGCGCAAGACAAAATGGGAATGACCCCCGAGGTCATTCCTCCTTTATGTTGTATCTAAAAATAGAGTCAGTCCTGCCTAGAATATGGTGCGAATGTACTAGAGAATCAGTGTATAGAGAACCAGAGAGCACAGCGCTCCGTGTCAGATCCCACAGAAATGTTGAGCTGCATGCCATTCTAGGGGTGCCCCTGCAACAACCCCACCCGTTGCTTCCTCCTCCCCAACCCTTCTGGGCTACCGTTGCAGGGTCCCCTATTGTGTGATGAAATAATAAAGATGCAGGATAAAAGAACACTGACTTTTAGTGAGAATAAATGAGAGGAGGCAGCCTCCTGGTGCTATGATAGTCCAGGCAGGACATTAAACGGTGGGGGGGGAGGACCCAGCATCCCGCTGCTATGATAGTCCAGACAGTACAGAATCTTTCTTTAGACATGAAAGTGGGGGGCTGATGGAGTTCAGCCCCCAGTTGCTATGATGAGAACGGTTTACCAGCCGTTCTGTATCATCTGCCGGGAATAACGGGAGTCATTCCTATTTTACCCAGGCGCCCCTGGCCGACCTCACCTGAGGCCAGCCGGGAGCACTCACGGCTGTGACGAGGACGGCTACCAGTCCTACTGCACTGTACCATCTGCCACCGGGAAGGGAGGAGAGAGGATGCTGCTGTTCACTGCCGCTGCACCGTGTCTACCAGCAACATGCAGTAGACATACGGTGACATTGAAAAAAGTCAAAAAACGTTTTTTTTCCCTTGTTCTTTCATGGGGGAGGGGAGGGAAGTAATTGACGAGATAGACCCTGAATCACCCCGGACAATGTGTTTGACCTACAGGCATTGGGAGCTCAGCCAAGAAGGCAAATGCTTTTCAGAGACTGTGGGATAGCTGGAGTCCTCAGTCCCCCTCCCTTCCTCCATGAGCGTCCATTTGATTCTTTGGCTTTCAGTTATGCTTGTCACACAGCACTGTGCTGTGGACTCTGTATCATAGCCTGGAGATTTTTTTCAAATGCTTGGCATTTCATCTTCTGTAACAGAGCTCTGAAGA
>NC_133769.1:153915332-153924806 GCF_003597395.2 Chelonoidis abingdonii | reverse complement strand
GTTGAGTTCAGTACCCTCCAACTGCAAATCTTGAAGTCAGGTACTTCCATCTGGAATGTGGTGCCAGAAAAGAGATCTTCAATCAGCTTCAACTGGATGTTCATCATCTTTAGAAAAGTAGTCTTCTGTCAAATTCTTCAATCAAAAGATTGATGTGCTTTACGTTTTTCTCTAACTCAGTGTGTTTGTGCTGAGGGATATGCTGTGCACAAGTGGGAAAGTGACACATTTCACCTTTTGGCAGCTGACTTCTGAAAACTTTCATTTCATGTTGAAAGCTTTCACTGCTGCACACATTTGAAATAGAAGTTGATTTTTTCCCTAAGTTGAATGTTGAGATCTTCAGGTGTGCTGTGATATCACAAAAAGAAAAAGATCCAGGACTCATTTTCAAGCTCTGGGATTTTATTTGGCCATTTTCTAGAATTTTGCTACCTCCTCTTTCAAGCAACTAAACGCTGGAGCCCTCTTCCTGACTCAACCACCTCACTTCCGTATGTAGATTAAGTTGCTGCGTTCGGCATCTACCCTTCAGGAAGTCTTGAAACGTCCTATGTTTTTAGTCCTCTAGCGGCGATGTAGTTTACAATGGAAACTACCACTGACATTACATCTCAAATTTTAAGACTTTGCTCACAAACTTGCTGTGTATAATGCAGTGATGTTTGGTTATTTGTTCCGATAAATCCTTCAAGAAGAGTAATTGCTCCAACATTTTTTCTGCACATAACTGTACAAATGGCCACCAAGTTTGTGAATCTAATCCTGACTTATCATTCATGCACTTTATCACTTCACTGGAGATTTCTTTTCTGGTTGTGCAACCTGGCATGGAGTACATGCCAGCTCTCAGTAATTTTCAAAGTTTTATCAATACATCTAATAACAATAAGAATTTGAGTGGTGTCTTTTAAATCGGTGCTTTCATCCATACCTGGGGAGTAAAAGCAGAAATCCACTGTTCTGCTTTAGCTGATCATTTAGATTGGTAGAAATGTCAGCATTCTTCGTCGCGTGTGTCTGAGGGTACGTCTCACTACAGCATTATTCCGATTTTACATAAACCGGTTGTTAAACAGATTGTATAAAGTCAGATGGCATGTGGCCACACAAAGCAATAATTCGTGCGTCCATGTACCAAGGCTGCGTCGATTTCTGGGCGTTGCACGTGGTTCTATCCCACAGCTATCCATAGTTCCCGCAGTCTCCCTGCCATTCGAATTCTGGATGAGATCCCAATGCATGATGGTGCAAAACAGTGTCGCAGGTGATTTTCGGTAAATGTCATCACTCATTCCTTCCTCCGTGAAGCAACAGCAGACCATCTTGCCGCCCTTTTCCCTGGATTGCTCTGGCAGTGCATAGGGTGGTATACAAAACTCATGTATTCATCATAACTTATCACTCTCACGCAACCGTAGTTGTGTAATGGCATTAATGAGTACTCTCTCTTGGTGATCTTGTCTTCGAACTGCTCCGCTACTACATAGGCAGCAATTACAATATTGGCTCGCTGAGATTATTAGTAACAGCGCAGTACATGATCTCTCTGTTTCTACGCGTGATGGACAGGTTATCTGTCGTTCTGTACCGTCTGGCTGCTGCATTAACCCTGTGGAGTGTCTGTGCTGACCTCTTTCTGGTCTGTGTGGTCGGCACTCATGCGCTCCATAAAGATCAGTTATATGACCGTCGTAGTCCTTCCCCTATGTTGTCATTCAACTAGAGCCGCGTCGAGTCTTGCCTAAATTGGTGCGAATTTAAGATATACAGTAGAGCAACAAATTTCTCTCCTCATACAGCGATCAGATCCAGTATCTCCCGTATCGTCCATGCTGGAGCTCTTTTTGAATTTGGGACTGCATGGCCACCCATGCTGATCAGAGCTCCATGCTGGGCAAACAGGAAATGAAATTCAAAAGTTCACAGGGCTTTTCCTGTCTACCTGGCCAGCGCGTACGGCACACTAGGAAGTTACTGACAGTGTGTGGAAGCCTGTAGTGTAGAGGTGGAAAGAAACGGCGTGCATAGGGTGACCAGATCACAGCAGTAAAATAGGACCCACCCCCTCCCTGCTCGGCCCCACCATCACACCCCTCTTCACCCCCTAGCCCCCCGCTGGGTTACTGCGTCCCTCCTAGTCAGTCCTCCACCCACCACTCGCTTTCTTTTACCTCCTCCCTCCCTGCCAGAAACCCCCATGCCCACCCCTAGAATCCCTGCTGGCTCACTGCTCACCTCTTTGCCTACCTGCCGCTTGCCCACCCGCTCACCTCCAACTCGGTGCTTGCCCTCTTGCTCCCTCCCCCCAGTATAAAGCCTCATTCAAAGACCCAGGGGTTACTATATTACTGCACACAGCAGTCAATCAATGCAGTTGTAGATAAATCTCTGCATTATGCATTTTTATATAACTTTTATATGACTTTGTATTGAACCTTGGTAATATGTTATTGCAGGCCCCTGAGGTAGTATAATTAAGGTAAAAGAAAAATGTCTTTTTGCTAGAAGTAGACTAAGATCTTCCTCCCACTTTGTAATTGATTGCCCTGTTGAATGAATGAGGTGTGACTGAGGAAGGCATGGAAGGCAGGCACCCCCAGACAGCTGCAACCCTTGGAGAGGGGATGGGAGCCAGACCAGATCAGGACCAATGCTGCTCGCTCACCCGGATGCAATGGGCCAGTGGTAGCCACTCCATAGTTCAGACTGATCCTAACTTACAGCTAAGATCCATTTTTAACTTCCGTGTAACTTCTCCAAAAAATTACCAGATCTCCTGAGCTCTCCTAGGCCAGGTAGGATTTGTCTGGGAGGTTTGGTAACCTTCAGAAAAGGGGTTTTGCAATTAAGGTATTTCACAAATATCCTTCATTCCCTTTCTGAACATTTTCCTAGTTTTCTACCCCCAAAATGGCTTGGCCCCAAACACCAGGTGTCTGGCTGAGTTGGACGGGGTCCTCTAGGTGTTACTGGGAAAGAGCTGGGGGATCACAAAGACCTGTGTCATGTTTATAACACTGACTCTGTAAATTATTTAAACTGCCCTTCTGCTGAGCCCTGGCTCTATGGCAAGGGCTGCTATGCAAAGGAAGAGGTGGGGGCCTGGGTCGGGTGGGATGTGGCTAGGATTCTTGGGGGCAGGGCAGGGCAAGGCAGGTACGGGGGTGAGGAACAGAGAAGAATGATAGGGCTGTGGGGTTGGATCCCTGAACTGTTCATTTCTAGACTGTCTTGCCTTTGGGTTTTTAGGGACGCTGTCGAGTATTTGTAAGTGAGATTTGTTGGTTGGCTTTTAACTGAGCTCCTCTAAAATTTACAGCTTAACTCTTCACCTAATGAAGTGGTTCAGATTTATGTGCAGCATGTCATAGTTCTCTCTTCTCTAATGCAGGGATGGGCATTTGATTTGATCCTGTCCTCACTTTGCCTTTGCGCTGCTGGGGACAGACTCGGCTGCACAGGATCCCAAAGTGTGGTGGGATTGAGTCCAAAGAGCTGGGTGTGTGCACATGAGGCCAGCTTCTTCTGACTGCAAGATAGAAAGAAGCTAAATAGACATTTAAACATCCTCCTAAGGTGGCTTTTCCATGAAAGCAGTTGCTGCAGTGACGACAGGCACATGAACCGATGAGGCAATCCCTGCATTAACCAGTTTTCCACAGTATGAAAAAGTTGAAGAACCCCCGATCCAAACACAGCAGCCTGTCGGGTCCTGGGGATTAGCTGTGTTTCCCCTCAGAGACTGCCAAGCCTTAATGACCCAGTTTTCTTTACCACCCTGGGGCAGTTAGTTGAACATTTGGGACCGTCGGGGGCATTTTGCCATTTCCCTCTTCCAATTGCCCCCCTGCCCCCTGCTTGCCTCCTCAGGCCCCCCTCCCCCACCGCGCTCACCTGCCCCCCCACCTGCTTGCCTCCTCAGCCCCCTCTCCCCACTGCTCGCTCAACTGCATCCCTGCCCACTTGCCTCCTCAGCCCCCACCCTCACCGCTGCTCACCTGCTCCCTTCCCATTTGCCTCTCAGGCCCCTCCCACCGCCAGCTCACCTGTCTCCCCGCCTGCTCGCCTCCCAGCCCCCTCCCAGCTTCTGGCTCACCTGCTCGCCTCCTCAGCCCCCTAACCCGTGCTGCCGGCTCACTAGTCCCCCTCCCCCACTGCCGGTCGGCCAAACAACCGGCCAGCCGTTGGCTTGCCTACACACCCACGGGCCACACAGTGAGCCCACACGAGCCACATGCGGCTCACGGGCACTATGCTGTGCAGGTCTGGTCTAGAGCACCTGTACCACATGTCCAAGACCCGGTTCCCCTGTGGGACCTCAATCTGGTGCTCTCGAAGCTTATAGGCCCTCCTTTTGAACCCTAGCTTCCTGCTCCCTCCAGCTCCTTTCCTACAAGATTCCTTGGTTGCTTTAACGTTGGCGTGGTGGTGTCCGAGATCAAGCGCTCATGTCAGAGCGCCATATACGGTGTTCTAAAGGACAAGGTCCAGCTGCGCCGGCATCCCACTTTTTCTGTCCAAAGTTGTTTCCCAGTTCCACATGGGCCAGGACATTTACTTACTGGTCCTCTGTCCAAAGCTGCACGCATCAAGATAAGGAGCGCAGGATGCATACGGTGGATGTCAGATGGTGCTGCCTTCTATCTCGATATAACATGACTATTCATAGAACCATAGACTGTCAGGGTTGGAAGGGACCTCAGGAGGTTATCTAGTCCAACCCTGATATTTCCCTGTAGTTCCCCGGATCCTCCTCTTCTCTTTTTAAAGATAGGCACTACATGCCTTTTTCCAGTCATCCAGGATCTCCCCCATCGCCAGGAGTTTGAAAAATAATGGCCAATTGCTCTGCAATCACATCTGCAACTCCTTCAGCACCCTTGGATGCAGTGCATCTGACCTCATAGACTTGTGCTCGTCCAGCTTTTCTAATAGTCCTGAACCACTTCTTCTTCACACTTCTGGGCCCCCCCAATTCTGGGGCCCCTGCCAGTGTTGAGGGCAGCAGGGGGATTAGGAGAGGCTCAGGGAAGCAGGGGGTGAATCCTCTCAGAGTCCTTCCCATCCCTGTTCTCACCTGCCTGTCTCTGGCTCCTATCCCAGCTGGGAGTCCACTGTCTTGGCAGCTTTGCTGCTTAGCTCTGGCTCTGCTTCTGGGTCCGCCCCAGGCTCCCAGCAGCTTCAGCCCTCGCTCCCCTGCCTGGTCCCAGGCTGTAGTGTCCTGATGCTGCCCTGCCTCTAAGCACCTCTCAGTCTCTGCCTGGACCTGGCACCAGTGTGCACTGCTTAGGGGATGCTCTTCAGGGGCGGGAAGGGCTTGACATGGGAGCACTGGAGCAGGTGCCTCTGATGAGGGCCTCCATTTGCTGCTGAGTATCAGTTCCTTTCTGCTCCCACTGGGAGTCTGTTGTAAAGGCCACCCTGCTACCCAGCTCTGGCTGGCCCAGGCTCCTGGCAGCTCCAGCCCTTGTGCTCTCTGGCTGCCAGGTGATCCCTTTCCCCTGGCTGCAGAGTGTCCTCTGAGTGGGGTGGAGGTGCTCAAAGATGGGTTAGCATGGGAACACTGCATATGTGACTGGGCAGGACACACAGGTGCTGGAGCGCCAGCAACCGGGTGGAGCTGGAGCCGGGTATCGGGGCTGACCTTACAGCAGAGCCCCCAGCAGGGAGCAGGCACCTAGTAGCTGACGCCCGGTGGCTGAACCCCGCAGAAGACCTTTGTGAGTGGGATCTGGCTCACAGGTCAGAAATGTGATTGCTCTGGTCATCTCTAGGTTATCTAAGATTAGCTGGAAGCATTTTATAATATGCCTTGATAGGTTACTCTATCTATATCACACCCTAACACCTTCTAATCTCTAGTGAAGAGAAAGCCTTGCTATGTTAAAATGGGCTAGGCTTTAACTTGACCAGTTTAGCACATTCTCTTCATTTTGATAGGATTTGAAGGTTGTTAATTTGAAGCTATTACTCATTATCATCTATTTCTCTTCACTGTAGCGCCTACCCTAGGAGCCCCAGTCATAGACCAGGATCCCACTGTGCTAGGCCTGGTGTAAATACAGAGCAAAAAGATAGTTCCTGTCTCAAAATGCTAGTAATCTGAGTATAACACAGACCCCTGGGGGTTAGGAGCAGGGAACAACGAGACAATATTGTTTAAGCAGACAAAACAGACACATGGTAGGGATAGAACACAACAAGCAGAGTGAACTATGTGATGGCAGCAAACATCATGTTAGCTCCATGTCAATGAGCCAACTCAGTCTCATATCGCACCTTGAAACCTTAGGCTAGACAAAGTCATAGTGTAACAGCCATTCCCTGCTCTAATGGCCCTGGAAGCTTTAATGCAGTGGTGCCCAAACTTTTCCTGTCATGCCCCCTTTACCAGTGATGGACTCTGTCCATGCCCCACCCTCCATTATAGGACAGTTGGCTCAGCAGAGGAGCTTGGGCTGAAGGCAGAGCTGGGGACAGAACTGCGGAATCGGGGAGGAGCTGGGGCTAAGGTGGAGCTGGCCTGGGGGTGGAGAGGGAATGAGGATAGTGCTGGGCTGTGGATGAAACAGGGGACAGAGTGGAGCTGGGGCTGGAGCGGGGCTGTGAGTGGAGCAGAGTGTAGAGTGGAGCTGGAGCTGGAGCTGGAACTGGGGCTGGGGCTGGAGCTGGGCTGTGGGTGTAGCAGGGGGAAGAATGGAGCTGTGGCTGGGGCCAAACCTGGGATGGGGCGGAGCAGAGCTGTGGCTGGAAGCGGAGTGGAGCAGCATAGTGCTCCCTCCTTGCCCCCCAGACTCCATTGTGCACCTTCCCAACGTTCTAGAGGAGAGTGCCCCACGGTTTGGGGACCACTGCTTTAATGACTGGGGAATTCACAGAAGAGAAACATTGGATCTTCTATCAATATGATGAGATTCACTGAGAACATTGTTGAAACTGCTCTCACACATCAAGCTGCAGTTAGAACCTTTGAGAATGTACTTGATTCCAAGCAGAACAACTAATGGTTCTCAGCAGGGCACAGCCTGTGGCAGCTAGTAAAAACATAGGTCGAAGAGTATATTTTCCTTCTTGAAGAGGAAACATGGTCACCTGGTTAAGGCGCATGATTTGGTGTCAGAAGATCCAAGTTCTGCCACTGACTTGCTGTATTGTTTTGGGCAAGTCATTTGGGTTAAACACTTTGGCCAGGATCCATAAAGGGACTTAGGTGTTGCAATGCTTAGGCCACGTCTACACTGCAAACTTTGGTTGACACAAGTGATGTAAAGCTAGTTTTTTTTCATCTTGTTTCTTTAATAACTTGCATTAAACCCAGCACTTTAGTTGCAGCAGGAATATTTGGAGGGGAGATGTCTGTCGGTACGTGTACACTGCAATGTAAGCCTGGACTCAAGCCCGCTGGCTCCGTATTTATATGCTCAGGCTTGAGCGGCTGCATTGAATATTGACCCTAGGTTTAGAATTGCTGAACCCAGTTCTCACACTTGTGCTCAGGCATCCACACAGCATTAAACAAACCTGAGTTAAATCAGCCTGCACCAGGCTTCCTAGCTCCCTCTCCAGCTGTAGCCACTGTAGCCCTTAGATCGTGGTGTGGTGTCGAAAAACTTGACTGTCCACCCTGCACTTTACAGGAAGTTGTCACAGCCTGCCAACACAACTTGCTGAGCTGTCTGCTGGGTCTACACACTCCTGGCAACCAGAGCCAGCAACATAGAGCAGTCAACATTTGAAGAATATATCTTGCTTGGACTTTCACTCCTGTTTCAGGAAATAGGCAGAGCATCCATGAGATACTAGTGGATGTTTTGGCAGCATTTTCTGAACTACCAAAGGCACCTGTTGGAAGAGGAGGATGATATAGACATGACACACTCAAACTGGCTGAGGTTGCTGAAGACTTTCAGTCCAGTCACTGATGCCCACTATGTGGATTGGAGATTCTGGAGCACAGGCTGGTGGGATCACATTATCATGTGCGCCAGAAATAGATAACCAGCAATGGGTCCAGAAATTTTAGCATAAAGATAGCTACATTTCTGGAGCTTTGTGAGCAGCTTGCTCCAACCCTCCAGCATCATGATACATGCATGTTGTCACCCTACTGGTCCAGAAGCAAGTTGTTATAACCATCTGGAAGCTGGCTACCTCAGACTGCTACAAGTCCATTGCTAAGCAGCTTGGCAATGGAAAGTCAACTGTGGATAAAGTGGTGGCAGAGGTTTCTGGGGCAATCAAGTGTATGGCAATGAAGTGTGCCCAAGGAGGCAGGCGTAAACAATATTCCTGAAGTAACTGCTGGTTTTGAGAGAATGGGGTTTCCAAATTGTGCTGGGGCCATTGATGGGACTTGTGCTCATAGTTCATCCTCCTCAAGGAGCACAGGAATACATCAGCCACAAAGGTTACTACTCCATTCTTATGCAGGCTGATTTATGGATGCCAACATGGGCTGTACTGGACATGACACTGTTTCCACCAAATGATATTATCATAAATGAAGTAGCAGTTTCCACTGTTGTTCGAGGGGACCCTGCGTATCCCCTTTTGCATTGGCTTATGAAAACGTTTCCAGATCTTAGAGGTCCTGGCAAAAGAAGATTTAATGACACTTTCAATTGGCGTAGAATGGTGGTTGAATTTGTGTTTGGCAGACTGAAATCCTGCTGGTACTGTTTACAGAACCATTTGGATTCTAGTGTCCTCAATGCTGCCTGTATTGCTGTGGCTTGCTGAGCTCTTCAGTCTTTGTGAAACCATTTGTCCCCAGAATGGACTTTTGACAGTAGTAGATTGCTAACTTGGTACACTCAGCCAGCCAGACACCCATGACAGCTAGAGCAGGGTGATGTGCAACAGAAATCAGGGATGCTTTATGTTACCACGTTATGGACTTGTATGGACCAATGGAAGAGGGAGAATTGCATGTTTATGAATGTGTTTTTACAGCAGTGTTAACCATGAATGAAGTACTGTCCCTGTATGCAATGAATGAGAGGATGATTGTCATGAATTTTAATTATGGATTAGATGATTTCTTATGTAAGGGGGGAAGGATACACGATATGGCAAGAACTGTGGATGTTCATTATGGATTGATGTAAATAGATGGATTGAGAAATTGTGTTTTAGATATAATTTTCCAGTTTTGCCTTATGTGTTTATTATTCGAAGTACACGTTACATGATGTGATACAGTGATGGTAATAAACTTTCTTAATAAAATAAAAGCCTTTATTTGTGAATGTGGCTGTATTACAAACAAATATTAAAGCGTTTTCAGCTGCCATTATCACAATGAAACAAGTAACAAACCAACATGCGTGGCAGCACTGCTTCTGTCTCCTCCACTTGCGCCTGTAGCCAGACAGAGCACCAGAGCATGGATGCTTCTACCCAGATTCTGGTGTGGTTTTGCAAAGACTGTAACTTGCAATTTCCACTTACTGATATCCAGGCTGGCGGGGG
>NC_133769.1:153900776-153911618 GCF_003597395.2 Chelonoidis abingdonii | reverse complement strand
TCCATCTCTGGAGATATTTAAGAGTAGGTTAGATAAATGTCTATCAGGAATGGTCTAGACAGTATTTGGTCCTGCCGTGAAGGCAGGGGACTGGACTCGATGACCTCTTGAGGTCCCTTCCAGTCCTAGAGTCTATGAATCTATGAAAATCAGTAATAAAACAAAGTGCATAAAACAAACATTGAATAGGGCAAACAGTGAAGCCAGTGCTGACAAATAAATTCCCTGCTTGTGTGTGTCCCCCAGCATCCCTTTCTTGCCCATTTAGCATGTACTTGGCATTTCTGCACAAGGGTGGAGGCCTGCAGAGCGTAGAAGACTGCAGGGGTACATTTATCTTGTCCAGCTAGTCCCAGCTGCATGTGCCGCCCAACCATGGAATTATCCACTGCTGTCCTGGTCTGCAGCACATGGTACCATGGAGGGGACTCAGGATGTGGGGCAGGTGCAGCAGAAGCAGCAGCCTCTCAAACAGGTCTTTCACCAGGGCTCTATCTTCCTCCCTAAAGTGACGTTCCTACTCTGGAAATTGCACTGCCAGTCTCTCCTCATGCACTGCAATTCTGTCCTCACGCTCTGCATCCTGTCTGTGCTTTTCCGCTTGCTGTGAATCCTTCTCTCTTTGGTATTAAACCTGCTTGTGGCTCTGTCCTGCATGTCTACCATAAGTGCATCATGGAAACACTTCCTCTTGGACCGTTCCATGACTATACCAAATCTCAGGCTTCTCTTGAAAAACCAACATCAAAAATACATTATTGTCTCTACTTTAAAAAAAGGTTCAGCGCATTCACAGAGAAAAGTATCAGATGACTCTCCAGGCTAAAAAACAATACTTTGTAAAATTCTGCTTCAGTATATTGTCAGAGGAACACACTTCGGTTCCCAGAAGTTCCATGGACACAGCTTGAGTTAATCAGAATGAAAAGAGTGCACACATAATGGTAAGGTGCTTTATATTTAAGAATTTCAGACCATTGTAGCCTGGGGAGCAGGGCAGGGACAGCATGGCTTACCACGCAGCCTTCTCTGTCCTTTCACATTCCACGTGACATAACAATCCTGGAGGTTCCTGAATGTAAAGGGACATTCTATTCTGATGGTGGCAAGTGTGCCACAGAGATTTTGAAGCTTATGGTGACTCAGCAGCACACCTATGAATGGAGTGGGCTGGTGTCCTACAGAGATTGGCCCAGAAAATGCACCCTTCTCCAAAATGTGACTACTTATCTGGACTTCCTACTATAGGAAGAGTTTGCAGCTATTACCACCTGGGATTGGGTCAACATTGTTTGGGTAATCAACAGGATGCTGGATTAGCATTCACATGGATTACTGCTTCCCTGCAGCTTCCGATGCAGTCTGCTCTGACTACATCTAGCTATGGACTACATGCAAACACACACAATAATACTGACTCTCAAAGAACTACACAGTCATTCCCCTCCCTATCCCCTGGCACATTTCTGGACTGCAGAAAAAAATTCAGCTGTATTTTGAACATTAATTTCATCACCCGTGGCCTACATTTCCTCTGCCCCTCCCGCATATAGTTAACTGTTTACAAGAGGCTCATTATGCTCTGTCATGGCCGATTTGTACAGTACAGCATACTAAAAGGGAAGGCAATATATGGTTCTTACTTTTAACACTCTGGCACGTCTTTGTAAGAATGTGTGAATATCAAATAAAAATTTAAATATAAATGCTTGTATAACTGTTGTGTTTCACTTTTGAATTCCACATGGGGGGTGGTCACACCAAGATGCTGGCACACATTCTGCCATTAGCAGATACAAGTTTTGGGAAGCAGTGTGTAATAAATTTTACATTGGGTCATAAACTGGAAATCCCTCACATTTGTGTATTAATATAACAAACATGGAGCCAAAAACTTTCCAGGCTACCAGCTTATCAGGTAGGTAACTTCTGCACCTCTTCTGGTTCGGCTGCCATTTCTGCAGTAGACTGCTCTTCCAGGGGATCATCAAACAGCCTCTCCAAGTAGGGAGGCAGGCAGCAGCAAAGTCTCCTCAGAGATCAGTATGAGCACCAGTCATGTCACTAACCTGAACTGGTGCCTGCTGACTAGATTCAGAAGTCAGAAGTCACCATCCTTGCAGACTAGGCTATTGTGAAATGCTGGTGACTCAATGCTCGGAGTAGTACCCGGCATCTAATCATACTCTTTGTAAAAGAGACAGGATGATACTGAGTTCCCAGATTTGTAGTTCACATCTCTGGTTTTACGACTGTTGCTCTTGTACCATTTAATTGGCCCCCTGCACTGGTCACTGGTCCAGTGAATCTACAGTGCTGCCAACTTCTTTGCTATTTCCTGATGCGTTCCTGGAATTCGTGCTGAAGTCAAACATTTTGCTCGTCTCTCACCAGAGATTCACCAAAACTCTTCTGATCTGACCAGACAGCAGTGTGCTCGGCAAAGGACTTTTTGTTTGTGGCCATCTGCAGCTCAGCAGTCAGAATCAAATAGAGGGTTAAATGCTGAGCAGCTGTACTTGAACCAGGGGGGTTGCTTCCATTTCCTGGCAATCAATTGGCAAATCTTGAGATAGAAAGGACAGGGAACACTGGCCAATAGGATTGTGGGATAGCATTGGCAGACTGTCAGGACATGAGTCTCAGAGACCCAAACATGAGTCTTGGGGACCCAGACATGCGTTGCATCTACATAGCAAAACTATAGAGTTTGGACCCAAGTCCCAGTGGGATTCGGGCTCAAACCCACTCCTTTTGCTAGGGCCCAAAGGGCTTATTGGCCCGGGTCATCCAGACCTGTGTGTAGATGGAAGCGGGGTTTGAGGTTGAGTCTAAACCCAGGCTTTCATTGTGGTGTAGACACTTTCAGAGATGATCTACATCTTAAATGGTGGTCCATCATATAAACAGTTTAAGTGCCATTGGTCTAAATGAAAATACTGTGGGTCATTTCTTGAGCAAACCTTGAACATTTTAAGAGTACTTGCTTATAATAGAGGAAACTGTTAATTTAAAAACACCAGAAAATGATCCCAGAGAAGCAGTAAAGGGCAAAAATGGGAACTGGCTAAATTTCTATGGTTTGTCTTGTACAAGATGTCAAACTAGATGATCTGTGGGTCCCTTTGGCCTGAAAAATCTGTGAACCAAAACCAAACCATTGTGCTTTACACACCACTAGTCCACTTTTAATGACATTTAAAAGAATGTGAGTGAATCTAATGCTTTTAATCCCACAAGCGAGTAATAGCAGCAGTTTTGGTGATATGTTCTTATTATGCTAATAGGTACCTAATAATATATATATATATATATTATATATATATATATATTTATCTAAATAATAATAAAACTCAGTCTTCTTGAATCTTGGTCAGATCAATAAATTAATCTCACTGAACTGGAATTAAATAATAAAATGAGTTAAATCATCAAATCAGTTCTAAAAATTATAAACCCTTTTAAGTTCTCAAAGACGATTCTTAAGAAGGTAACTGTGCATTTGGTTATAAACCCCCAACTAAGGAATTTTACTGATCTCAGTTAAATCTGTGACTTAGAACTGGTTAAAAGCTTAATATTGAAACCAAATGATCTAATATCTGAATCACTACCTGAGAGCAATTATGCTTCTTTCTTAGAATTAAACTCCAGTGTGGTGACTAGAACACATATTATAAGACAGGCTCTAAGAAAACATTTTGATAAGCAGGAGTTTGACAGCTCTCCTATGAACCCAAATGTTTTCTACAGTTTAAGTTTCGTAGGACTTTTAAATACAGAATACCAAAGACACTTCAATGAGTATCTCCATGAGACAAGGATTATGGGAGTCTAAACTTTTTTTCTGGTAACTTCACCATGTGACTTTGTGGATTCTCGTACATGCATGCACGCAAACTATTACCCTATTGCATCCTAACATCAGAAAATAAAAAGCCTGGGACATCTCCCAGCTAATAAAAATATAAGACAAAAATAGATAAAAGATAAACAATATATTTAAGATAACAGGTTTGCGACCTCTTCAGCTTTCACAGTCTTTTGGAATCTCATTGTCTAGGAGCTGGAACCTGCAGTCAAGGAGCAGGTATCGATGTTCCGCTGGCACAGCACATTTCCCTAGGTACAGGGAGAGAGTGGTCAAAGGCTGGAGTACCCTGTTTGCTGATGTTATGATTTCCTCTTTACAAGATGATCAGTCTTGGGGATTCTGGAACATCAGTTTTCGCTCAGGTGGCTTGTTGACTCAAAAGGCCAGGATTCTCAGTCTGACCCTTGAGTTTTACAGTTTGAAAACATCATAGATTCATAGATTGCAAGGCCAGAAGGGACCATTGTTATCATCTAGTCTGACCTGCTTATAACATAGGCCATAGAGCTTCCCCAAAATAATTCCTTTTGAAGTAAACACATCTTTTAAAGAACCCATTCAACCTTGATTTAAATACTGCCAGTGATGGAGAATCCTTGGCAAGTTGTTCCAATAGTTAATTACAATCACTGTTAAAATATACACCTTATTTCCAGTCACAATTTGTCTAGCTTCAGCAACAAGTAATTGGATCTTGTTATATATCTGTCTGCTAGATTGAAGAGCCTATTATCAAATATTTGTTCTGCATGTAGATACTCAGAGTGTGATCAAGTCACCCTTTAACTTTCTCTTTATTAAGCTAAATAGATTGAGTTCTTTGAGTCTACCACTATAAGGCATGTTTTCCAATTCTTTAATCATTCTCGTAGCTCATCTCTGTGCCCACTCCAATTTATCAACATGCTTCTTGAATTGTGGACACCAGAACTGGACACAGTATTCCAGCAGCGGTTGCACCAGTGCCAAATACAGAGGTAAAATAACCTCTCTACTCCTACTTGAGAATCCCCGTTTTATGTATCCAAGGATTGCATCAGCCCTTTTGGCCACAGCATGGCACTGGGTACTCATTCTTAGCTGATTATACACCATGACTCCCAAATCTTTTTTCAGAATCACCTTTTCTGAGGATAGAATCCCCCATACTGCAAATATGGCCTATGTTCTGTGTTCCTAGATAAACACATTTACATGTAGCCATATTAAAATTCATATTGTTTGCTTGTGCCCAGCTTACCAAGTGAGACAGATCGCTATATATAAGTGACCTGTTTTCCTTATTATGTATCGCTCCCCAAATTTGTGTGTCATCTGTAAACTTTATCAGTGATGATTTTATGTTCTCTTCCAAGTCTTTAACAAAAATGTTAAATAGCATAGGGCCAAGGACAAATACCTGCAGGACCTCACTAGAAACACATGCTTAATAATGATTCTGTGTTTATAATTATATTTTGAGACCTATCAGTTAGCCAGTTTTTAATCCATTTAATGTATGCCATGTTAATTTCATATCATTCTAGGTTTTTAAATCAAAATGTCATGGGGTACCAAGTCAAATATCTAACAGAAATATATTACATGAGTTTAATTATCAGTCGAACTTATTGTCTCATAAAAAATGTATCAGGTTAGTTTGACAGTATCTATTTTCCCTAAACCCATGTGGATTGGCATTAATTTTAATGCTTTCCTTTAATTCTTTATAAATCGAGGCCCATATCAGTTGCTCTCTTATTGTGCCCAGGATCAATGTCAGACTGACAGGTCTATAATTACTCAGGTGATCCTTTTTACTTTTTTTATATATTGGCACAACTAGCTTTCCTCCAGTCTTCTGGAACTTCCACAGTGTTCCTAGACTTGTAGAAAATCAGCATTAGCAGTCTAGCAAGCTCCTCAGCCAAATCTTTTAAAACTCTGGCATGCAAATTATCCAGACCTGCCAATTTAAAAATGTGTAACTTTAATAACTGCAATTTAACATCTTTATGATACAACATTGGAATGGAAAGAGCATTGTTAGCATCATGTGATATGACCATATCATCTGCCTTTTTCCTAAATACAGAACAAAAATACTTATTGATCGCTTCTTTTCCTGTATTATTGACAATTCTAATATTTCTATCTAGAACGGTCCAATATCATTGTTAGGATTTTTTTTGTTCTTAATATACTTAAAAATCTCCTTACTATTCTTAACTCTGCTGGTCACAGAGTTCACCTTCTGTCCCTTTGCTTCCCTTATCAATTTTTTACAATTCTAAGCTTCTGATTTATATTCATTACTATCAACTTCCCCTTTCTTCATTTTGAAGTTATTTCTTTATTTATAGCTGCCTTCACTTCACTTACTCAGGCCAGGTCTACACTACAGACTTATATCGGTATAAATACGTTACTCAGAGACGTTAAAAATCCATATCCTTGAGCAATGTAGTTATACCAACTTAACCCACGGAGTAGGCTGTGCTATGTTAGCTGGAGAGCTTCTCCTGTCAACATAGCTACCACCTCTCGTGGATTAAATATGCTGAAAAGAGAAGCTCTCCCATCAGTGTAAGAGTGTCTCGCTTAAGGGCTACAGAGGCGCAGCTGCAGCTGGGCCAATGCAGCATTTCTGGTACAGGTCTTCCCTAAGCCTGGCAGCACCTCCCTCCAGGATCTTTCACAGATCATGTGTAAGGCCTGCCTTGCAGTCATGCAGCCTGATCCAGTCAGGTTCAAGTTAGGTCATCCTTTACTAGTGTCAACTCTGGAAAAGTCCTGTTTAAAAAATAATTTTAAAAAGTAATTTAAAAAGGAACTCTTTGCCAGAGGATGTTGTGAAGGCCAAGACTATAACAAGCTTCAGAAAAGAACTAGATATATTCATGGAGGCTAGGTCCATCAATTGCTATTAGCCAGGATGGGCAGGGATGGTGTCCCTAGCCTCTGTTTGCCAGAAGCTGGGAATGAGCTTTTCCACTGTTTATAAATAATTAAATCGTCATTGGATCAGAGACTTGAAATTGGGTCTCTCACATCCTAGATGAGTGCCCTCCCACCACCACACACTCTATAGAATCATTCTCCCTCACTTGATGATTACCTGTTCTGTTCATTCCCTCTGGGGCACTGGCATTGGCCACTGTCGAAAGACAGCATATTGGGCTAGATGGATGTTTGGTGTGACCAAGCATGGCTGTTCTTATGTCTTAATGTTTTCAATTAGAAAGTTTAGCACATCACAGGGATGATGCTCACCCCACCCTGAGGTGACACTCCAGACCCAAATTCCTAGTGCCCTGATGGCCATTTCTGATTGTCAGTGTATGTCACTGTGGAAGCTCAGTCCAGAGCTGTATTTTGTGTGTTGTATTTTGTAGTTTGTATGTTTGGAGGCTGCTAGGGGCAGTGTGCTGGGAGAGAAGCTGACCCCGTTAGGGGGCGGGGCTTACCTGCTTAGGAGTCCTATAAAAGTAGCCAGCCAATCAGGCAGTGGCATAGACAGCTGCAGTGGCACAGCAGCCAGCAAGCAGAGCTGTAAACAGGGGAGTTTCAGAGGGAGTTTACAGGGGGAGGTTGTGGGGGAGACTAAGAGACCTAGGCTGAGGAACTGACAGGCTAGTTAAGGGAGTGGGTGGTGGGCTGCCAGTGTTCTGGTGCCTGTTGGGGATTTGTTTTGTGTTTCTTGGACTAGCAGGTTTCAGGTGGGAAGGCTATGACCGATACAGAGGCAGCAGTGAAAGACACAATGAGGATGACTGGACGTGGAAGCTGTGGCACGTACATGATCCTGGAGCGGGTACCTGGAAAGAGTGCATGAAGTGCCGCCTGATAGAGCTGATGGAAGAAAAGATCCAAGGACTGGAGATGCAGGTGGAAAGTCTGGTCAAGTTTAAAAGGGGGTTTGAGCAGATGATGGAGCAAAGACATGAGGAGGCTGAAGGGAAAGGCTCAGACTTGCAAATGGAAGCAAGACCAAAGAATTCTGAGGAGAGATTGCTGGGTGAGGAAAGTGGACGGTGGAAACATGTGACTAAGAGAACCAGGCAGAGGAAAAGATGGGCCAGTGAAGGAGAAATAGAGCTCAGGAACAGGTTTGCAGAGTTGGAAAATGAAGAAGGGGCACAGCAGGTGGTCGCTGAAGGGGAGAGGGCAAAGAAAAAGAGAAGAGCTGCTAGTCCTACAGGAAGAGGGGAGGAGTCAATGGAGGCAACACCAAATATGAGCCCCAGGAGGATTGCAAGGGTGAATAGGAATCGAGAGGACTTGCAGCCAGTGGGTGCAGGGGATAGACCGGAGAATCACACTGTCACCAGGAAAAGGCAGGTCTACGTGATTGGGGACTCCTTACTGAGAAGAATAGACAGGCCTGTAACTAGACCTGATCGGGAGAACAGAAGGGTGTGCTGTCTGCCGGGTGCTAAGATACAGGTTGTGGACCTGAGGCTGAAAAGGATCCTAATGGGAGCAGGAAAGAATCCATTGATTGTCCTTCATGTGGGAAAGAATGATACGGCTAGATTCTCGCTGGAATGTATCAAGGGAGACTGTGCCAGACTGGGGAAGACGCTTAAGGAAATCGAGGCTCAGGTGATCTTCAGTGGGATTCTGCTGGTTCCTAGAGAAGGCAACAAAGGTGTGACAAGATTATGGCGATCAACAGATGGCTCAGGCAGTGGTGCTATAAGGAAGGCTTTGGGATGTATGGCCACTGGGAAACATTTATGGACAGAAGACTGAAGTCGGGATGGACTTCACCTGAGTAAGGAGGGAAATAGACTTTTAGGATGGAGGCTCACCCAACTGATTAAGAGAGCTTTAAACTAGGAATTTGGGGGAGATGGGTGGGAGATGTCCAGGTGATCTCCACGACGGAATTTAACCTTGAGAGGGAAGAAAACAAAGTAAGAGGGAATACAGCCGTGGACCGAAGAATTGACATAAGGAGGAAGGTTAGTGTAGATACCAGTCTAACACGTGATGCTGGTGGTAGAATGTCTGTGCCTAACTGGGTAAAGAATGTCAGTGAAGCCAAACGGCAAAAATTAAGATGTCTATACACTAATGCGAGGAGCTGAGGGAACAAAATGGAGGAACTAGAGCTACTGGTGCAGGAAGTGAAACCGAATATTATAGGGATAACAGAAACATGGTGGAATAGTAGTCATGACTGGAGTACAGGTATTGAAGGGTATGTGCTGTTTAGGAGAGACAGAAATAAAGGCAAAGGTGGTAGAGTAGCATTATATATCAATGATGAGGTTGACTGTAAAGAAATAAGAAGTGATGGAATGGATAAGACAGAGTCTGTCTGGGCAAAAATCACACTAGGAAAGAAAGCTACTAGAGCCTCCCCTGAGATAAGATTAGTGCTTGGGGTGCTAAGACCACCAGATCTGATTTGGATATGAGATAAACCCTTATGTTTTTAATGAAGGTAAACACTAAATGGAAATGTGTGTCGTATGGCGCGAGACTTTAACTCCAGAATACAGACTGGAGGACAAGTGCTAGCCCGAATAATAGGGCTCGTTTTTCTAGATGGCTAAGGGTTTAAGTTCTTTTACCTGTAAAGGGTTAACAAGGAACCAAACACTGACCAGAGACCATAGGAACTGATTTTCAAAGTCAGGTGGAAGTATTTGTGGTAGCTTAGTTTTTTTTTTCTGTCTTCAGCTATAGAAGGTTCTTTCTATCTTCTAATCTTCTGTTCCAAATATGTAAGTACAGGTGAAAAAAATTTCGGCTTTTATGTTTTTTGGTTTATTTACATTTGTTATTGTAACTTGCTGGAAGTTGAATGTTAGCTCTTTGAATAAGAGTTGTCTATTCTTTTTTCTTGTTAAGCCATGAGTGATCCTTCGTATTATTGTATCTTGATACAGAGAATTTTATGTTTTTTCTTTTTTATATAAGTTTTCTTTTATAGATTTGTGTTGATTTTTCTCTGGGTAGGCTAAAGGAAGAAGGGGAGAGGAATTCTCTTGGTGTAGATCTACGCAGGTCAGCTATACGCACCAGGGATTGGGTGGGGGAAGAGAGAGATCATTTCTGTTTCCTTGTATTTGGGGTTGTCTCTTTGGGATAGAGGAGACATGCACTTCTTGGATTTATGTAAGAGATTGCATCAGTACTCCCAGGTTAGCCCAAGAGAGGAAAGTCTCGGTCTGGGAGAGGAGGGAAGGAGGGTTGATTTCCCTTGTCGGTAAAATCAGGAGCTTCTGGTTCTTTGGGTCCCTCGAAGTTTGGGGACCAGAGCACAGGCAGCGCTAATTCCTGTCTGGATGCAGCGAGATAAGATCCAAGCCTGGTAATTAAGCTTAGAAGGTTCGTGCTAGCTTTCTCAGTTATAACACTAAGGTTCAAATCGAGTAGCGAAAGCTCTGATTAAGCTTCCCTGAGAGAGTGCTTGGGGTTGTGCTACAGACACGGGGATCTGATTTGGATATGGGATAGAGGACCTCTTCATGTTTTTTAATGAAGTAAACGACTAATGGTTGTGTGATAGGAGACTATTACTTTCCCAGATTAGACTGGAGACAAGTGTGCAAGAATAATAGGGCTCAATTTCTGGAGTGATAGCAGATGGATTTCTTGCAAGTAGCAGTTGAAAACAACAAGTGAGATATAAAGGGGGATGCATTTTAGATTTGGTTTTGTGAGAGTGAGGAGACCTCTAGAAAATGGTTGATAGGGGACAACCTTGGTTCGAAGTGGATATGAGCTAATTCAGTTCAGACTAGATGAGAGGATTACAATAAATATGATCTGGGACTATAGTGTTTTGCTTCGCGTAAAGAAGGTGAGGCACTTTAAAGAATTAAGGAATTAGTTAGGGAAGTGGATTGGGAAGACTTGGTGGATCTAATATGGCGAAGTGACGAGGGAGGAGGCTGGAACTATCAAATGTTAATGAAGCGGCAGAAACATCAAACCTGCATCCAAGAGAAAGGGGAAACAAACATGAGGACAGG
>NC_133769.1:153868665-153899923 GCF_003597395.2 Chelonoidis abingdonii | reverse complement strand
TTTCGCCTTCCTCTGCAGCGTGGGGCATGGGTCACTTGCTGGTGGATTGTCTGCAGCTTGAGGTCTTCAAACCACAATGTGAAGACTTCAATAACTCAGACATAGGTTAGGAGTTTGTTATAGAAGTGGATGGGTAGGATTCTGTGGCCTGCTTTGTGCAGGAGGTCGGACTAGATGATCATATTGGTCCCTTCTGACCTTAAAGTCTATGAGTCTGTAAAAGCAGGCCTGAAATATGGCTTAGCCATTCCAGAGCAGAGTGGTAGCAGCAGTCTTATGAGGCACTCCTTAAACATCAATGAGTCATGGAGTTCCCTGCCAAGATCTACTTGCAAGGTTCTGAACTCCTATATAAAGGCAACTGCCTTGACCATTATAACAGTGGAAGACTGTAGTTAAAGCACTAGATTGGGACCCAGGACTTCTGTATTCTTGTTAAATTTTTCAAAACCATCTAAATAATTTAGGAGCATATATCCTATTTTCAAAAGTCAGACACTTAGGAGCATAAATCCCACTTTGGGACTTTTGAAAATTTACACACCATTCCTGTTTTTCCTGTAGACTTGAAAGTCACTTCCCCTCTCTGAGCATCCGTTTCTCCATTTGTAGAACAGGCATATTGATACTGACCTTTTTTGCATGAGTGTTGTGAAAGGCCATCCATTCAGTGTTTGTGATGTGAATGCCTGGCAGTAATTAACATTAGAACATAAGAATGGCCATACTGGATCAGACCAAAGGTCCATGAAGCTAGTATCCTGTCCTCTGACAGTGGCCAATGACCATATGTACCCAAGTTAGATCTGGGAACTAAGTACAGTAATTATTTTGTATCTGGAAGGTCTCCAAGGTACAAGAGATGCCAACCAGCACTCCAGACCTGATCTCCTTCATCTTCCCTAGACTCTGTGTGGGGTTAGAAAGCCACAGCCAGCTCTGGATGAGAACCAGATCCTCAAATCCAACCCACTCCCAAATGTGAAAGTTCGAAGTCTTGATCCAAATCTTGCAGTTTAGGTCCATCTTTTTCAGGGACCTTTTCCTGCACTGACAGAAGTCAATAGTAAAACTCTCCATTAAATACAGTCGGATGTATGACTGGGCTCTTCACACTATACTGTGCTTTTGATTTTCATATCTAAAACCTCCAATTTTTTTTTCTCTCTCTCTCTCTCTCTCTCTTTCTCACACACACACACACACACACACACACACACACACACACACACACAATCTCTCAATCTCTCTCTTGCTCACATGCTCTCTTGTTCACTGTCTCTCTCATCCATACAATGTCTCCCCCTCTCTTTCTCTGCCTCCTACTCTCTCTTATTTTTATTTCTCACCCATTTGTAGGTATAATTTCCGAGGTTTCCGGTGGTTGCAGGCTATGATCTTTGCCATAGAGGAAATAAACAGTAGCCCGACCCTCCTTCCCAACATGACCTTGGGATACAGGATATTTGATACCTGCAACACTGTCTCCAAAGCCCTGGAGGCCACACTGAGTTTTGTGGCCCAGAACAAGATAGACTCCCTGAACCTGGATGAGTTCTGCAACTGCTCAGACCACATCCCTTCTACCATTGCAGTAGTGGGGGCAACCGGCTCTGGGATCTCCACCGCAGTGGCCAATCTGCTGGGACTCTTTTACATACCTCAGGTACTGCATATTTTTCTCTTGTTTAGCTTACAAGGTGGGTTAGATCTTAGGGCCTGGCCTGTCTACTCTTTAGTCTCACCAGGCCAGGGCAAAGTTAGGTGAAACTATTTTGTAAAATAGCTAATTGTTAGTAGTATGGACAGAAAAACAAACTTACTGAACCGTATTCAGGAATTGTATTACAACCTAATGTGATCCTAGCTCCTTGTAGTCCTTTCTCTATTACAGACACAAACAGTTTTAGCATGGAAGGCCTAACTGTGAGCTGCCCTGGTAAGAGCTTGTAGTACAGGCCCTGAAAGTGCCATGAGATAGACAGCACCCTTATGCGACTCTCACAGACACTAACAACAACACACAACAAAACAACGTGGTCGATTTATATGATGTACACAACCTATTCCTTTCATAAATATTTTATGTTATGGAGGACTCAATATTTTTGTTGGTGAAATGTGCTAGATTTCACTCTCCAGAATTACCAGGTCTGTGTGTTCTGACTGAATAGGTACAGCCTTGGGCAATGGCAGTGCAAGCTTCCATTTACCACTCTCTGCCAGTTTGCCCTAGCAGGACCACCTTTAGAAGCACAAAAGGAGTTCAGTCCATTCTTTCCTTTACCTCTCTGTTGAGACTGCCAACAAGAAGGTCAGTTACTACAAATTGCATTGTTTTTTTGTGATGTGAACATTTGTGCAGCTGGGAATTGGATTGAAATGCATCCAACTCATTTCATAAAGCCTAAGGCCACCAAGAAGCCAACAGATGGCAACAACTTCCAGCCACAAGCAATCTGGATTAGACAAAACCTATGATTACCAGATATATATCTCATTGGCATTCTCTTCAGTGATTTAGTCCCCTGAATACCCCTAGTTCAAATAAATCATTCACAGTTGCCAGTCATTATAGGCAATTGGCTTGTTGCTAGAGCTGGGTGAATTTTTTGTTTCACTGGCATTTCTTAAAAATCAGAAAAAGGTTCATTTTGAGTCAAACCAAACAATACATTTTTCATCATTTTTGACTGGTTGAAAACATGGAAAATAATTCACATGGAGTCCAAACAAAATATTTTGTTTCAATTCAGCTTAAAATTTGTAGTTTCAATTTTGGGTGTTTTAACAGAAGCAAAGGAAGACTAGCTTCACAAGATGAATGGAGGAGCAGGAAGTGCCTTCTTTATAACTTTTAGGCCAGTGGTTAGGGCACTGCTCAGGGATGTGAGAGACCTGGCTTCAATCTCCACCCCAACCCCCGATGAGGAAAAGGGATTTAAATTTGAGTCTCTTACTTATTAGGAAAATGCATGAGCCACACAGTCTAGTGTGGGATTTCCTCAGTCTGTTCTGTTGAAGCTTTTCCACTGTTTATAAATAATTAAATGGTCATTGGATCAGGGACTTGAAACTGGGTCTCCCACATCGTAGGTGAGTGCCCGCCCACCGCCACACACTCTGTAGAATCATTCTCCCTCTTCTTCTATGGCCCAATGACCATTCATTGTTATCAACAGTGGGAATTCATGGTCATTCAAAAAATTAACCTAGGCCTTAAATAAACAAATGCTATTAAATCTCATCATGTGTCTTGCTACGCAGTCTTCTACAAACTGCTGTCATTACAAACATTTATGGAATTAAAATTTGATTTGTAATATGTGCATTACAACAAAGTTTTAGCATAACATTTACACTTGAATACTTTAGCACAAATATAAATATCTTCTTGCCCCTCTGATCTTCCTTCAGAGATGATTTTTCAGTCAGTAAATAGTGTGACCTAAAATGTGGTGCATGTCAGCTGTTACAAACTGGTCCCATAACCCCACTATACAGTTACCAGCGTGTTGCTAGTGGATCAAGTGCATCTCTACCCTGATATAACACGACCTGATATAACATGAATTTGGATATAATGCATTAAAGCAGCGCTCTGGGGGGAGCAGGGCTGCGCTCTCCGGAAGATCAAAGCAAGTTCGATAGAACTCGGTAAGATTTTTTTGGTTCCCGAGGACAGCGTTACATTAGAGTAGAGGTATAATTGGACCCCAAGTGATTCTAAGCCAAGGAGTTTCTGTAGAGTCTAGTCACTGTTTCTAGCTCTGAGACTTTAGGGGACACTCCCAGGCTCAGGCTCCTTGTCTGCAGACCTTCTCTAGGATGCTGTTGTCCAGCTGTTCAATAACCTGAAACCAGTCAGTCCTCCTGCCCCCCTAGTTGCTTATATATGCTCTCTTGTCTGTGGACTCTTTGGCTTACTCATTTAATCCCTTCAGGGACAATGTGACAGGAAAGTAAGGAACCCAGGTGTAACAAAGAATTTTTTTAATCACAGTGACTTTACTCTTAAGACGTTTCACAGTTACAGATTTTTGAAAATAACAAAAATGCTGAGACACAGGGTTCCCCTAGTCAGAGCTTAGCTCACCCATTCTGTGAGCCCGATGTTCATCAGCATTTCAGGCTGGGTGGAGTCCTTCCTGCCTCTGTCTACTGCAAGTCCTTCCTGTGTGTGGCAGTCACCAGTCCCCTGCACAGAACAGAACTATACTCCTAAATAGGGCCTCCTTCTCTTTGCCAAGTGCTCATACTGTGACGTTCTATATCCATCAGTTATGCTTGTACCGCTCCCACCCTTGTGGGTCTCTGTGTAGAAAGACCATTATTATTTGAATTACCCTAATGCCTAGGAGCTCTAGTCATGGACCAGGATCCCATTGTGTTAGGTGCTGTACAGACACAGAACAAAAATACACCTCTGCCCCAAGGAGCTTATAATCAAAGGATAAGACGAGAGACAAGAGCTGGATATAGACTGATGGAGGAGTACCAGGAAACAATGAGACAGTATTGGTCAGCATGATAGGCAGTGATCTCTCCACAATAACAGTCTAACAAGTGTTTTGTAGGCATCACAGCACAGAAGAGTTTTGAGGAGGGATTTGAAGGAAAACAATTAAGCAGCTTTGTGGATGGTTAATCGGAGCACGTCCCAAGTATGTGGGCAGCATGAGGGAAAGCATGAAGATGTTTCTTTGAAAATTTAACAAGTGAGCAGTGGAGGCTGGCATTAAGGGCCTATCAGAGGCAGGAATTCGTGATACTGAATGAGGGATGATAGGTGATGGGGAATAGGCTGTGAAGGCCCTTGCAAGTGAAGACAAGCAACTCGTGGTTGATGGGCTAGAGAAAGGGGAGCTAGTGGAGGGATGCAAAGGTGAGGGGTGATATGGTCAAAGCAAGGAAAGGCTAGGAAAATGGTCTTTGCAGCAGCATTCTGACCATTCAGAATATGAGTGGGGAAAGACTGGCTTTGTCAAGGCCAGAGGGAAGGATATTTGCAGTAGATGAGATGAGAGAGCTTGGATGAGACTCTTAGCTGTTTGTGTGAATAAGGAAGGCTGTATCTTAGAGATGTTATGCAGAGAGAATTGGCAACTTCAGATTATTTTTAATTAAAAAAACACATAATACAAAGAAAAACCCTAAAAAAAGTTAAGGAATAATTAGACATCAGTTCCACTCTGCCAACTTAATAAACACAAACGTGTTGAAACTGATCCTTCTCTTGCATCAATTTGACACCAGTGTTCCTGATTTACACTGGTATAAGTTGTAGCTCTTTGGAGTTGCACAGAGGAACTCGCCTTCTTTGCACCTTAAAAAGTGAACAGAAGGGCAACTCTTGTTCTGCAGTCCTAAAAATAACAAAAAAGAGCTCAGCTACTGAGTACCTTATGAGGTGCACAGGCATGGAACTCCTCTCCTGTGCTCCCTACTCACTTTAGAAGGTGTTATGGAGATAAGAGTCCTGCTACTGGGCACATCCTGAGGTGTTCAGAAGAGGTGCTAATTTTCTGTGCACCTGAGGAGGAGCAGTGCTGGGAATATTCTTCACTAGCCAGGTTCTCTCTTTTCTCTCTCAGAAGAGTTGACATATAAAATTTTAAATGCCAGCATTTTAGCATGCAAAATTTTACACATCAGCATAAGGCATTTTTTAATCTATTGGCTTTTGCAAAAGAAATAGTAAGAAACAATAGTGCTAGAAAAATCACAGGAACCAGTATTGTGATCCACAAAGTGAGGTTAGGCACCTAGGCTCCCTATGCAATGAACTGGAAGAAACAGGCATCTTCAAATGTCGTCCACAAAAGCCAGCACATTACACAGGGAGCTGCCTAAGCTAGCCAATGGGACTCCAAAGCCTGCCCCTTTCACAGAGATAGGTGTGTGTCTCTGCATGTGGTTTACAATCAGGAGCCCTTCTTCTGGAGTCATATAAGTTAGGCACCTCTCTCACACCACACAAAACAGCAAGTGGTTGTGGAGGTGCCCTCCTGCTAGCTTTTAGCCCAGTGGTTAGAGCACTCACCTAGGATATTAGAGACCTATAATCAGGTCACCCTTCTACCTAAGGAGGAGAAGGAATTTGAACCTCTCAGGTGCATGCTCTAGCTGCTCAGGTATGGATATTCTGATGTGGGGGACTTGCTTAGTGTCTCTTATTGAAGTTTTTCCACTGTGTATAAATAATTAGAGAGTCACTGGAACAGGGGACACAGGGTCTCCCAGCTCAGTGACCTAGCTACTAGGCTACAGAGTCACTCTCTTTTTCTCTCTCTGGCCCAATGACTTAAGTATTTATCCACAGTAGAACAGCTTCAACGGAAGAGATAGAGAAAACCCTTGCCTCAAAATATCTCAGTGTTTAGTGCACTCTCCTGAGCAGTGGGAGACCCCTGTTCAAATCATTTCTCCCCTTTAGGCAGGGATGGGGGAATTGAACTTGGGTCTTCCCAAGGTGAGCACGCTAACCGTTTGACTAAAAGTTATAAGGTGGGTACCACCACCTTATGCCCTTTTTCTGCCAAATTTTGAATGGGACCTGATCCGGTAGGTGACCCCTGCCTGTCTTTCCCCAGTTCATGGATCGCTCTGGGGCTTAGGCAGGAGATTGGTGTCTGGACACCTTGAGTGAGGCATGTCCAGAGGCAGGCACCTAAGGAACTTTTACCGCAAGAACTTAAGACACTGATTGAGCTTAGGCACCTACAGCATATGGCAGGAGTTTTGTGGATCACAGTGAAGCCTAAAACTGGGATTTAGGATCCTAAACCACAGTCTTATTTGACTAAGTCTGGCGTTTAGGTACTTATGCACCTTTGTGGACCTGGGCTTTTGTTCTTAAATTCTTTTAGATGAATAAAATCAGATTTTATGTGTTTTTTTCATCTTTCAAAGTCTGAAATGCTAAAGCAAAGACACTTGTACATTAGGAGTCCTCAGAAAAGTTAAACATCAGTCCTGAAATTTCAGAGGAGTAATTTTAACTCTTTCAAATCCCTATACTAGTCAGTGCTGTTTCTTCTAAGTTTCTAGAAGATTTAATCTATCCCCTACGAGTAAGTGGTACAAATTTGGTTAGGAAAAAAACATCTGTTTGCAGCCCTAACAAAGAAATTGAAATTCCACTTTAATTGCAAAACTCAGTGCACTGTGACCATGGATTCACTAACTACCACACTACTGATTTTTTGAGTTTGACCATGGATATTTTGAGTTTACATGAAAACTATTTAATACTACCCACAGGTCCATATCATTTCTGGTTTCTCACACACCTCTTGCACCTAGACTGAAATAATAGTTGGCGACGGTATCGCATGGAGATCTGTTGACTCATAGCTAAGTCCGCATAATGGAATGCAAGGGGAAGGGAGTGGGGGAAGGATTTCAGGAGGCCAGTAGTGTAGTTGAGGTTGTGATGATAATGGAAGTCTGTAGGTACCATATTCAGGGAGGGACCGTTTGTATTTTATCTGAAATGATGTATACATTCTTAGTTTACTCTAATGACAAATTCTTGTTTTTCCAGATCTGGCAAGAAGTGCAGAGGCTTGCTTGTGTGATCCACCAATGGCACACATCTCTGTCCATTTCCCCCAGTCTGTGTTTCTATGTGTTTCTGCCCCATTTCCCCAGATCTCTGACCCATGAGGTGCACATATGTCTGCCCCACTTATCTAGCTCTGGGACATACTGAGCACACATGTTTCTGCAGGTCATTTATTACCACAAGAACATACCCAAATTTCAGTTTCCCCCATCTTAAAATGTACTTTCAGGCACTGTACATGCCCAAGAGTAAGTGGCTGGCAGAGCATCGCCATCTCAGATTATGCATCTAGATGGTTACCCTAAAACAAGACTAGGTAATTTATCTCCACACAGCTTACTTAATGAGCCATACTGCTTGCTCCTTGTCCTCCTACAGGTCAGTTATGCCTCATCCAGCCGACTTCTGAGCAACAAAAACCAATTCAAGTCTTTCCTCCGCACAATCCCCAATGATGAGCACCAGGCCACTGCAATGGCAGATATCATTGAGTACTTCCGGTGGAACTGGGTGGGAACAATTGCAGCTGATGATGACTATGGTCGTCCAGGGATTGAGAAGTTCCGGGAGGAGGCAGAGGAAAGGGACATCTGCATTGATTTCAGTGAACTCATCTCCCAGTACTCAGTGGAGGAGGAGATCC
This sequence comes from Chelonoidis abingdonii, assembly GCF_003597395.2. Lineage (NCBI taxonomy): Eukaryota > Metazoa > Chordata > Testudines > Testudinidae > Chelonoidis > Chelonoidis abingdonii. The sequence goes on along the minus strand of NC_133769.1, from coordinate 153,891,713 downwards.
AGCAAGTGGTGGAGGTCATCCAGAACTCCAGTGCTAAAGTGATTGTTGTCTTCTCCAGTGGACCGGACCTGGAACCCCTCATCAAGGAGATAGTCAGGCGTAACATAACTGGCAAGATCTGGCTGGCAAGTGAGGCTTGGGCCAGTTCTTCCCTGATAGCCATGCCAGAGTTCTTCCATGTCATTGGAGGTACCATTGGGTTTGCACTGAAGGCAGGGCAGATCCCGGGCTTTCGTGAGTTTCTACAGAAAGTGCATCCCAAGAAATCTACCAACAATGGCTTTGTCAAGGAGTTTTGGGAGGAGACCTTTAACTGCTACCTCCCAGAAGGGTCCAAGAATCACCCAGCTTCAGCCTCTTTCCACAAGGGCCATGAAGAAGGAAGTGGAGTTGGAAATAGCACAGCTGCCTTCCGACCCCCATGCACAGGGGAAGAGAACATCACCAATGTAGAGACACCATACATGGACTTTACACATCTACGGATATCTTATAATGTGTACTTGGCAGTGTACTCCATTGCTCATGCTTTGCAGGATATATACACGTGTACCCCCGGAAAAGGCCTCTTCACCAATGGATCATGTGCAGACATTAAGAAGGTTGAGGCATGGCAGGTAAGTCTTACTTTTAGTATAAAGCATGCCTGTGCATGTATATCCATAGACTAGAGACCAAATTGGACAGGATCTCCTCATTGCTGTCCTTGCTTATGGTATATTTTTGCATATAGTATATAGTTAGTAAACATGGTTGTTGGAACCTCACTGTGCCCGTGTAGTTACATCATATTACATTTACTGTGTAAAGGTATGTTTTAAAACATGTTCTATAATAAACAAGACTATTGTTTCAGATGTGGTTGCATAATGGCAGGCAGACTTGGTGGTTATGCTGCAGGTCTCCATACGCAACTGTGTTTTTAGGCTTAACAGCGATAGGCATTCTGTCTAAATACTCCTGGGCCTTCCGCCTGAAAGGTAAGACAGGTGGTCAAGTATCAAAGGGCTTTAAAACTACTTTCAACAAAGGTCACATGTCTCAAAAGTTACAAACTGATTGGGGAAAAGATTTTTTAAACAAACTTTAAAGCAAATTGTTCAACCAACATCCATTTTGTTAATAATAACACAGGTAAATCTGATGGCCCAGAACAGAAACATAGAGTTGTTGGGTCATCTACACAGCAATCTGTGTTTTTCAAGAAAACCTCTGTTGAACGGTGTGGATGTGAAAATTAAATTCACACCGAATGAAGATTCCTTCTGCTTCATGAACGATGCAGATGAATCATAGAATATCAGAGTTGGAAGGGGCCTCAGGAGGTCATCTAGTCCAACCACCTGCTCAAAACAGGACCACTCCCCAGACAGATTTTTGCCCCAGATCCCTAAATGGCCCCCTCAAGGATTGAACTCACAACAAATTTGCAGATGATACAAAATTACTAAAGATAGTTAAGACCCAGGCAGACTGCAAAGAGCTATAAACGTTCTCGCAAAACTGAGTGACTGGGCAACAAAATGGCAGATGAAATTTAGTGTTGATAAATACAAAGCAATGCACATTGGAAAACATGAACCCAGCTATACATATAAAATTATGAGGTCTAAATTAGCTGTTACCACTCAAGAAGGAGCTTGGAGTCATTGTGGATAGTTCTCTGAAAACATCCACTAAATGTGCAGAGGCAGTCAAAAAAGTGAACAGAATTCTGGAAATAATTAAAGAAGGGATAGATCGGGATCAGCAACCTTTCAGAAGTGGTGTGCTGAATTTTCATTTATTCACTCTAATTTAAGGTTTCACGTGCCAGCAATAAGATTCCATGCAATCCATGCTGAGCTGTGCCCCCTCTTGGCCCTGTCTGCACCCCTCACTGCCCCAGGCTGGGGCTAGAGGGACACAGCTGGGGGCGGCTGAGGAGCCCAGGCTGAGGCCAGGAGCAGAGCCCTGGGCTGGGACCCCAGGCTCACAGAAGTGCCCCCCAGACCTGTGGCTGGAACCCAGGGCCACCAGCAGGCTGAGCAGGGCTGGCGGCCAGAACCCCGGCTGGCAGGGGTCCAGCGGCCAGTACCCCAGACCAGCAGCGGAGCCCCCCGGACCAGTGGCCGTGACCTGGGGCTGGCAGCAGGCTGAGCAGAGCCGATGGACGGTACCCCAGGGTGGCAGCAGAGGCCCCGGGACCGGTGGTGTTCTTGACCCAGACAGTGTGAGTGCCACTGAAAATCAGCTCACATGCCATCTTTGGCACTCGTGCCATAGGTTGCCTACCCCTGGGATAGATAATAGGACAGAAAAGATCATGTTGCCTTTATATAAATCCATGGTACACCCACGTCTTGAATACTGTGTGGGGATGTGGTCACCTCATCTCAAAAAAGATATATTGGAATTGGAAAAGGTTCAGAAGAAGGCAACAGAAATGATTAGGGATTGGAATGGCTTCCGTATGAGGAGAGATAAATAAGACTGGGACTTTTCATCTTGGAAAAAAGAACGCTAAGGGGAGATATGATTGAGGTCTATAAAATTGTGACTGGTATAGAGAAAGTAGATAAGAAAGTGTTTATGAGAAGTAGTAAACACCACAAGAACCAAGGGTCACTAAATGAAATTAAAACAAATAAAAGGAAGTATTTCTTCATACAGTGCACAGTCAACCTATGAAACTCCTTGCCAGAGGATGTTGTGAAGGCCGAGACCATAACAGGGTTTAAAAAAATAAAAAGATAAATTCATGGAGGATAGGTCCATCAAAGGCCATTAGGCAGGATGGGCAGGAGTGGTGTTCCTAGCCTTTGTTTACCAGATGCTGGGAATGAGCGACAGGGATGGATCACTTGATGATTACCTGTTCTGTTCATTCCCTCTGGGGCACCTGGCACTGGCCACTGTCGATAGACAGGATACTAGGCTAAATGGACCTTTGGTCTGACCCAGTAAGGCCATTCTTATGTTCTTATACACCATTATCAGAGGGATAACAAAACTTAACAGAGGTCCAATATATGCCCCGCCTGTTTTACGAGATGCTTCTTTCTTTTAAAAGAAACCCTTTTATTACACAGAGTTTTGATAAAATTGTCTCTCTTTTTCTGCACACACACACTTGATTTTGTGTCAAAGGGATGTTTCTCTTTAAGTTGCTGATTGCTATTTCTGAAATGGCCACTATTAAATCATCAGAGGCTGAACACACGATAGCTTTCCTTTGCAGTGGTGGTGATTTGCTAGGTAATTTTAAAAGGGCCAGGTGTCTCTTCATGTAGCTAGACATGTTTTCAGTCAGCAGCCTTGGCTGTTGAAAGGGACCTCATGATAATTCATTGCTCTTTACACCCAGCTGTTGTTCTTTTCAAAGTATAAGCCTCTGGCTAATTGTGAGGGAAAAGCCCAGTTCCTAATCTATAAGCATCTGGTGTAGCAGCGTTTAAATCCACCACTAGGTACTGTGACAAAGTTCTTCCTCTGCCTTGGTGGGTCCTGCGCTTTCTGTTGGATTTGCTCACCTCAGAGGTTCACAACAGCCCTCAGTTTGGCCACTTGTGCTAGAGGCTCAAACCTGCCATTCACTCAGCTAAACTCATTGCTGGCCAGCATGGGGGAAATGGAGAACTATCTCCACAGTCTCTGTTGTCCCACCTAGTGGGTCAGGGACAGGCCAGATCCCTTTCCAAATTAGACCTTCCCTTCTGGTGTGTCTCACAGACCAGGTCAACTCCTCCTGTGTCAGATAGGTTGTTGGGCAGAATGGAGGGAACCCAGGCCCATCCTCTACACCAGGTTCCAGCCCAGGGCCCTGTGGACTGCAGCACTCCCTGGGCTACTTCCCCATGGCCTCCCCTCACAGAGTGACCAGATGTCCCAATTTTATAGGGACAGTCCTGATTTTGGGGTCTTTTTCTCATATAGACTCCTATTACCCCCAACCCGCATTCCAATTTTTCACATTTGCTGACTGGTCACCATGTCCCCTCAGAACCTTCTTTGTCCACACCACAGGACCTTCCTCCTGAAGCCTGATAACACTTATACTCCTCAGTCCTCCAGCAGCACCCCTGCTCATTGCCTGATCCTTGTGAACCCCCCACTAACTGATGGCAGGTCCCTTTTAAACCAGGTTTCCTGATTAGCCTGCCTGCCATAATTGATTCTACTAAGTTCTTAATTGGCTCCAGGTGTCTTAATTAGCTTGCCTGTCTTAATTGGTTGTAGCAGCCTCCTGAGTGCTCTAGGGCAGTCCCTGCTCTAGTGACGCAGGGAGCAGAAAACTATTCATCCAGTGACCAATATATTTGCCTTCTACCAGACTCCTGCACCTAACTAGCCTGGGTCTGTCACAGTATCCATAAGGTATTTTGGTAACATCCTCAGAAGCTTCTAGAAAGAATTAGGCCTTCCTGAGGTACATTTGCTGAGCAAGTGTAGCCATTTGTAATTTATCCCTGAGAGCCACCACCCCCTTGACCTCCACTTTTTAGAATCTATTTACCTAAGCAACATCTCCTCAGTTCACCTTATCCAATGGTGTTGCTGAAGAGGCCTAGTCACTTTCCCCCATGGGTTCAGATATTGGATGGGCATCACCCTAGTCAGTCTGGCTCACGATCACATGGATCTCGGTGTCAGGTTCTGCCATATTCAGCAATGGATGGGCTACAGGGCTCCATTTGGCCACTCTCTCCTCCTCAGAACTGTCTTTAATATTGTACTTCCTTTGCAAGTGACCAAGCACTCTCAGAGCTAAAATAAATGCCATAGTTCTCACAGGGGTAGTGAAGGCTGCCATGTTTCCTTTCACCATTCCCACAATTTCTGAAAATATGTTCTTGAAACATATGGCATCTTTACCACAGTGAGGGGCTTCCAGGGATGTTGCTGCTGACCAGCCATTTACTAAACTCCAGATGGTGGAGTTTCCAGCTACAAACTTGTGCTATAGCTATTCTGATTGGTACACAGTTCCCATCTGGGATGTCCAATAGGGCTAGAACCTGTGTTGATTGGTAGAGTGTAGTTGGAGGAGTTCTTGGAGCAGTGGTTCTCAAACTTCTGTACTAGTGACCACTTCCACCTAGAAAGCCTCTGAATGTGACCCCTCCTTATAAATTAAAAACACTTTTTATATATTTAGCACTATTATAAATGCTGGAGGCAAAGCAGGGTTTGGGTTAGAGGCTGACAGCTCATGACCCCTCCATGTAAGAAACTTGTGACCCCCTGAGAGGTCCAACCCACAGTTTGAGAACCCCTGTCTTAGAGGGAGCACACAACGCTCTTCCAGATGGGTCACCCAACCCCTGAACTTTCCCTAATTGGTCGATCCCACTCTTGGGGATGTCCTGGGGCACTGGAACCCACTCCAGTTGGTAAAGGACAATGGTAGAAGTTCTTAGAGGGGTCACATGACCCTGTTCCAGATGGGTCACATGTCCTCTTCACTCTTGGGAAGGCTCTATGGTGCTGAAATCCCCTCTGATTGGTAGATGGTGGTGAGAGAAATTTTTAGAGGGGTTATTTGACACCTTTGCTTCTGGCCATATTCCAGACTCTGGAAGTAATACAATGGCAGGGCAGTTCTGATGGGGCTTTATAGGGTTAGGGGACGGGGTCAAAGTTTGAGCGACATTGTACCCTTACATTTTTCCTGTCTCATATATACTGACTGGAGCTGGAGGAGTATATGATTACTAACTGCATAGCTGATTAGAAACAGGGAGGAGATTTACTGAGTGTAATGGGGCTAATGCTGCTTAGCTTAACTAAACTAGAAGAGAAAACATTTACTGAGAATGTGGAAATTCTAGAAAATTGCCTTTCCCTAAATGGAGTCAAAAAGAAAATCAAACAATTTCTGAATATGTGACTGGATTAAGGGAATTAACAGAGCACTGCCTGTTCGGAGAGAATTGAAATGGTGCCTTAAGGGACCAGTTGGTTTGGATAAGCAAAATGAAACAATCCAAAACCAGCTATTGATGGATTGATTTGACCCTGAAGCATGAATTAGAAAATGCTGTATCAATGGAGATAGCTATTAAAGATTCCAGGAAGCTGCAACATCATCATGTGATCTGTAACTAATAAACTAGTAGTCAAGCACTGACTGCTTTCACTGTGGGAATCAGTCTCACAATGCAAATGATGGTTGGTTCAAGGACAAACCCTGCAGAAACAGTAACAAATTGGGAGCACACACAGAAAATGTTCAGCTCAGTGCAAAAAGCACAACGACAATACCAGAGGATTTCAAATTCATCACCCTGCAGATGACAACACAGAATCAAATGAGAATATTATTTCATCTCTACAACTATAGTTGATGTTATGTCATCTCAGACAATAAGTGAAGCGATATTTGGATTGCTTTAGAAGTGGAAGGATTAAGCATTAAAACGGAGCTTGATACAGGATCTGGTATTTATGTAATTTCACACAGGATTATAGAGGCTTCTAAAAGAGATGAAGTTGCAGAAGAATCTGAGTACTACTAAATACATGTACAGGGAAAATCCTCAATCTCCTGGTTGCTATTACAATGAAGGTAACATATAACTAAACAGCAGATGCAAAGAGTCTACGCTGGGACTTGGTAGAGAATAGCTGAGAGAGATTCAGCCAGACCGGTAAAGTATAAAATGACTTCAGGTTTAAAAAAATAATGAATTCCAGCCCAAAACAAAAATTAGCTAGACTTTTGTACAAGGCAACTGGTATCTTTCAGGATGGTATGAGAAACTTAAAGCCCATGAAAGCAAAAAACTTTGCTTGAGCAATTTCTAAATTTTGCAAATATCTTCCAGTGCCTTTTGCGATACAGCAAAAGGCAGAGTTAGAATTTCAGCACTTACAAGACTCTGGGATTATATCCAGGGCTAACTGGAGTGAATGGAGCATCCTGATAGTGCCAGTAATGAAAAAGAATGGGGCTTTCCCTATCTGTGGTGACATCAAGGTTACCGTAAACTCAGTACCGCATGAGTACTTAATGGAAAGAGAAGGGTTACATATAAACAGAACTGTAACATGGTTCCTAAGGACTAGACTAAACTTAACCTTCTGTTTAAAGAAGCTTATCTCACCCAAATGTCCTTTGCACTGTTTTCAACCAAGCCTTATTGAAATCCCATTTTCATGAAGATAATCTCACTGCCCAATTACTTTATAGATGCAGGTTAACAAGGTGCTTTTCTTGTCCCCCAGTTATAGTCCAGTAACCTTTAAAGTGCAACTTCAGATAAGGCTCTTTTCCTCCCACTGTTTTTCTTTTCCTGTTAAATTTCACAATCCTGTATTTGCATTTAGCTGAGACTGGTGACTGATAGCTAGACAATTCTCAGTTTATATTTCAACAGACAGATGGATAAACATCTCTGGCTTATTTCCAGTATATATGCATACCTTCTTATATAGTAGCAGCACATACATTCTACCATGATATTCACAACCAGTGTGGCACTGGATTTCCTTTGATACCTTACATGACATTCTTTGGTGAACCAGGATGTACATGCCAGAATCAGGATATTCTTGGGACCTCTTTGTCAGTTGGCATTGAGGGGTTCTTAGATCATAGGCAATGCTGAGCTAAGCAGGTAGACAGTATAAAAAGTCACTTGCAAGGTGAATTCAAGAGTCATGAACAGAGGCAGGTAATAGCAGTGTTTCAGAGGACATGGCCATGGACTCTGTGCTTGTGGCAGTGAGACTGTGAGTGGTTCATTTGTCCCATCTGTGGGTTGTTTGACTATTTGTTCTCTGCATTGCTGGCCCCTGAGGAAGCAGCTGAAACAGGTCTGTTCGTTGTTGCCTCAGTAAGGGCCGCAAAGCTCTGACCCTTGGAGCTTTGATCAGCTCTGCTGTTTGAAGTCACTGAGTAGTTAATCAGATGACGGGGGGTGGATTTGCGCTGAGCTGAGCTAAGCAGGGAGACTTGGCATAAAAAGTCTCTGCTAAGCGAACTTGAGAACTGCCGACAGAGGCAACTAGAAGGAGAGTTTTGGAGGGAGTATAGAAAGAGAATATGAGAGGCTTTTCCTTCCTATATCCAATTTCAAGATGACCAGAGATGGAACAGTGGTGCAGTTGATGTACCATGTTTCCTTTCCTGCCTGAAGCCAGAAGGAACTTCCTGTGCATGAAGTGCAAGTTGATGGCTGTGCTGGAGAAAAAGATTCTTGGACTGGAGTGGCAAGCAGAGATGCTATTGAGAATCAGAGAAGCTGAGGAGTTCCTAGATAGCCAGATTCAGGAAACACCAGTGCTCCAGATTCAAGAAAGAAAGGAGCTGGCCATCAAGGAGTCAGGAGGCAGAGGAGGAGAGGAAGTCAGAGAGGATGCCTGGAAGTTTGTAACCAGAAGAGGTCATGGAAACATTCTATATTGCTGAACACAGATGAGGATGGGCAGTCTGTAGGCACCAGAAATTAGAAGACTGGGAGGAATTCCATACAGCTAAGACATTTCCAATCGATATCCAGGTTCTCAGTGTGGAATCTGTGAAAGATGCCTCTCAAGATCCAACTTGTCCGAATGAATGGAGAGATGTATGGAACATACCCGTGGATGGCAACCCATCCTGTAAGAAAATCAAACTTGCCCAAAAAGAGTTCCCCAGTCATCCAAGGAAAACAGACGATCCTTGTTGTGGATTCAATACTCAGAAAAATCAAAAGACTGTTCTGCAAGAGACAAGCGCACAACAGGATGATGTGCTGTTTTCCTGAGCCAAGACATTACATGTCACTCGAAGATTGGATAGGCTTCTTAAGTTGCAGGAAACAATCCATTGGAGATGGTTATATCTCACAGATGATAGGGGACTTCAGAGAACTCAGAAGCATGCCCAAACTGTTTTCTCTGAGATCCTGTCCCACAAGTGAAGGAAGACAGAAGACTCCAGAATTGAACTGCTGGCTGAGTGATGTAGGCTGGAGGGTTTTGGTTTTGTAGAACATTTATCCAACTTCTTTGAGTGTGGGGAGGTGTATGGTTTGGATGGCCTCCATCTCAGTAAAGGGAATCCAATTTCTTTGTGGACAGGCTGGCTAGAGCAGTCACGAGAATATTAAAATAATAACAAAAAGAGAGAGTAAAAAGAGGGAAGATATGAGCACTTGTTTTGCACAGAATTAAAATGTTGAGAACAACATTAATGAAGGAATTGCAGGACAAAAAGGGAAGAAATTCTTGAATTGCCTATTCACCAGTGCTGGGAGTCTGGGTAACACAAGAAAAACTGGCATTGCTCATTTGTGAGCATAAGCTCTATCTAGTTGGTATTACTGAAATCTTGTGGGATGATTTGCATGATTGGAATGTTAAAATCAATGGTCATAACCTATTTAGAAAGGATCGACTGGGCTAAAGGGGAGCGGGAGTAGTGCTCAAAACAAAAATGGCATTCCAAGTCACTGACAACTCGGACAAAAAAATATTTTAAATGCTTAAAGATCAATGTCCTAACCCAGGGATCGGCGACCTTTGGGCCGGGCCAGTTTACCTACCTGTCGCTTCCGCAGATTTGCCACTTCAGGCCAATGAGGGCTGCGGGAAGCGGCACAGGCCGAGGGATATGCTGGCCTCATTGTTTTCCCCTCCCACCCAAAAATATAAAGAAATAGAAGAAATATTTATTGAGCACTTCTGCCTTTTTTTGCATTATTGCTGATTACCCTTTCCATTTAGTAATGAACCAATGCTATTGTTAGGATTGTTTTTCTTCCTAATATACTAAACAACTCCTCTTTATTGTCCTTAACTTTGCTGGCCATATATATATTTACAGCTGTCTCACTTACCCTATAAACTTCATTTTTTAACCAGCACAGCCTTCTTCCTCATTTGTGAGATTGTGCCTTATTTGCTTGTGCCCAGTTTACCAAGCCATCTAGATCGCTTTGAATTCAGTGAATTGTCCCCTTCATCATTTACTACTTGGAGGAGAGGGATAGGTCAGTGGTTTGAGCATTCAGCTGCTAAACCCAGGGTTGTGAACTCAGTCCTTGAGGGGGCCACTTAGGAAGCTGGGCAAAAATCAGTACTTGGTCCTGCTAGTGAAGGCAGGGGGCTGGACTCAATAACCTTTCAGTTCTAGGAGATCAGTATATCACCAAATATTATCTTTTTTAGGGGGAGGGATAGCTTAGTGGTTTGAGCTTTAGCCTGCTAAATCCAGGGTTGTGAGTTCAATCCTTGAGGGGGCCATTTGGGGATTGGTCCTGCTTTGAGCAGGTGGTTGGACTAGATGATCTCCTGAGGTTCCTTCCAACCCTAATAATCTATGATTCCACTCCCCTAATTTTTATGGCATCTGCAAACTTTTTCAGTGATGACTTTATGTTTTCTTTCAGGTCATTATCAAAAATATTAAATAGTGTAGGGCCAAGAACTGATCTCTGTGGGACCCCACTGAAAATGGACCCACTCATTGACTTTTTCCTGCTTAAAATTAAATTTTGAGACCTATCAGTTATCAAGTTACTAATCCATTTGTGTGCCATGTTAATTTTATATCATTCTACTTTTTTTAATCAAAATGTTGCGTGGGACCATGTCACATCTTACATAAATCATATGTAACTATATCATGTCAACACTATAGCCTTTTTCATACAAACTTGTAATGTCATCAAAAAAGATATCAAGTTATTTTGACTGACTCTATTTTCCATAAGCACATGTTGATTTTCATTAATTATATTATATTTATTTCATTCTTTATTAATCGAGTCCTGTATTGGTCACTCCATTATCTTGCTTGGATTGAGGCCAGGTTGACACCCGAAGTATATGATGCTCACACTGAAGTCCCCCATGATCATGCAGCTTTTTTTTCATATAAGGAAGCGGTCATCCTGCTCCTATTGTGATTTGGTAGTCTGTAGCGGACACCAACTAGTACTCCATCTTGTGTTGTTAGGACACAAATCCATAAGCAATCAAGTTAATTTTCTTCCAAGTTATCAGTGATTCGAAAACAGATAATGCCATTTTTGATACAGAGTGCCGTTCACCCTCCTCTTTTGTCCACTCAGTCCTTCCTAAATAGATTATAACCACTAATTTTTACATTCCAATTGTGTGAATCATTCCGTCATGTTTCAATAATACCAACTAGATAGAATTTATGCTCATAAATGAGGAATTCCAATTCTTCTTGTTTATTACCTGGGCTCCTAGTATTGGTGAATAAGCAATTAAAGAATTTATTCTCTTTGTGTCCTTTGGTTCCTTGATTTATTTAATTTTCAGCATCTCAATTTTAAGCTGATGATCATATCTCCCCTCTTTCTACCCTCCCTTCTTGGTATTAGTTTAGTCCCCTCTTGACCACTTTAGCCAGTCCTTACCTAAGGAGATTGTGTCCCCTTCTACTGAGCTGGAGGCCATTCAAACTATACAGCCCCCACGCACCTTGTAGAAGGTGGATCAATGTTCCTCAAAACCAAAGTCACTTTATCACTTACTTATCCAGGGTTTCACTTCCAGAATCTTCTGCCTTCTGTCTTCCTTTGCTTGGAGAACAGGAAGGATCCCAGAGAAGATGACTTGGACATTCTTCTGCTTCAGCATGCTTCTGAGTGCCCTGAAGTTATCTACTGTCTGTGAGATATCCCACAGTGCAGTGTCATTTGTGCCAATATGAATCATTACCAGACATCACCAGTATTTCACTAGAATCTCCATCCTTAGAGGTTTTTAAGGCCCAGCTTGACAAAGTCCTGGCTAGGATGATTTAGTTGGTGTTGATCCTGCTTTGAGCAGCAGACTGGACTAGATGACCTCCTGAGGTCTCTTCTAACACTAATATTCTATGATCTTTATCTAGTGATTTCAAAAGCCTATCCAGTCTTAGCATGATGTCTTGTTTCTTGGTTCCAGGTAAGCAGCCCACTGTCCTGTTGCCCTACCTGGCCCTTGCTGAATGTTCTTTTGATTCTTCTGAGTACTGAATCACCAACAAGGATCTTCTGTCTGTCTGATGTAAGCAGGGTGTGAATAAGCTCTCCCCTGACATCTAGTGATGCACTAGGGGAAAAGACTTCTGGAGCAGACCGTGGCTGCATAGACACGTCTACTCTGCCTGGGTGTTCGGCAGTCAGACCTGCTTTGCCAAAATGATCGATTTTGGCTGCTTTTGGGTTACAATTCAATTCATATTGGATGCAAGGATAATGAAATGTTATTATCCTTATTATATGATTAAAGGGCAGGAGAACTGTACTTAGCATGCCTTGATTGAGGGTGTCACCCTAACTGAACCTCACTGCTAAGCAGAGGGTAAGGATGGCACATCCCGCTAAAAATGAGAAAGAGATGGGGACTGGTGTTGCTACATGATGGTGTGGACTCTTCCTAATGAGTCCTAGACACCATTTGACTCTCTCTTCTCCAGTGTTTAAAGACAGGGCTGATTGGACTCAATTGAGAGTTCTTGTTTCTATTCAGTGATTACTAGAGCTGAAATCACTGATGAGAAAGTCTAGGGGATAAGCCTTTAGACCTGGTATGGGCACAGTGTTGCAATGAAAGGCAACAAAGAGGCAGCAGCTCAGAGGTTCCTCACTGCCAAGTGAAATCACTAAGAGCTGAAATCACAAGGCTGGGCTAGATGGGGGAACCTCAGAACATGGCATCACAGGAGTGGCCGTGAGTGGCAAAGATGAGCAGCAGCAGCAGAGGTAACAGCAATAGCAAGTTGTGAACAGCAGCAGAGATAATAGTGAGCCAGTTGCAGAGACATGGCAGAACAATGCTCCTGCCCTGGCCTTTCAGGGGTCAGAAGGGCACCCACATGAATGAAGCTCTGAACTCTGGGTCTTCGCTGACTAAGAACAATCAACTGTGGGTGGGGTAAGTGGAGAACCATTCAGTAATAGCAACCATAATATAATTAAATTTTTTGGCGGGGGGGATACCAAAGAATCCCACCACAGTAACATTTAACGTCAGAAAGGGGAACTACACACAACTAGTTAAACGGAAATTAAAAGATATAGTCACAAAAGAAATGCCTGCAAGCTGCATGGAAACTTTTCAAAAACACCATAATAGAGGCTCAAATTAAAGTATACCCCAAATTAAAAACATAGTAAGAGGACCAAACAAGTGCCACCATGGTTAAACAACAAAGCAAAAGCAGCCATTAGTGGCAAAAAGGTATCCTTTAAGAACTGGAAGTCAAATCCTAGTCTAGCATTGACTTTTTCCTGGCCGGTCCATTGAATTAGGACTTCTTAATATTATGATAATGAGCACTTGCCCCAAACCTGATCTCAGATAAAAACTAATAGCCAGTGGAACTAACTGATGCAAGATATTATTGAGGCCAAGAATGCAGTAGGATTCAAATAAGTATTAGACATTTACATGGATAATGAGAATATCCACAGTTATGCTACATAGTCTCAGGGCATAAGACAATCACTAAGAAATGTTACCTATGGATGGATTATTCCATATTTGGCTGCTAGGGGGTTTCTTGCACCTTCCTCTGACGTACCTGATACTGGCCACTATCAGAAAGAAGATACTGAACTAGATTACCACTGGACTAATCTAGTATGACAATTCTTATGTTCCTAATGCCCACTGTAATCTTGTAGAAAGACCCTCTTCTTTTTCCTGATTAAGATTTTGAAATAAGTAAAGGAGAGACAAACCCCAAAGTCTATCAGGTTTTTTAATGAGGCCCAATGGGAGTGTTTAGGAGTTTTTATAATCAATTTTTTGTAGTTCTCCAGAATAACTGGGTGTTTTCAGTAAAGTTGTTGGATTTTTATGTTTGTATTTAGTCTTAAAGTCAAATTATTGGCTGCTCTGACCATTTGCAACCGTAATAAAGTGAGCAGGAAAGCATGTGGGGTAAATCCGCCTAGAAATGGCCATTAGACTTAGCCTATAACTAGGTGTAAAGAAATTGACTGTTGGGGTGTGGAATCATCTCCTAAGTAAGAGGGGAAGCCCTATTATTTAGAATATTTAACACTGACCTGGACAAAGCACTGGTTAATACTGGGTAGGCACTGATCTTGCACTGACTCATGAGAGGATGGACTAGCTGGGACTCAACAGGTCTTTTCCATTACTAAATGCTCTGATTCAAAGGCATCCAGTAGTCTGAGACAGAAAAAGTAGCAGAATCCATGGGTTTGTCTCCCTACAACCTTGGGAAAAGGTCTGAAGGTGGTAGCTGACAGAATACCATCTTCCCCACTAGCCTTTACCAGCATTCAATGGTGTATTGGTCTAATAATGTATTCATCCAGCCATCACTTTACTTCTCCAGAATGTCTCTTCCAGGATATGACACACATACATGTTCTTTTGCCCTGGCTGAATCAGAGTCTTCTAAATGTTAGATTGAATGCTCAGTATTTGTTTCTATCTTCAGCTACAAAACATGTTTTTGACTGTGAAGGCTCTGGCTAATCATTGATAGACTGGTGCCTATAAAAAAAAGGGCTCATATTACACAATGAAAGACGACAAGCTGCAGCTCTTTCTTTTAAAGTTTAGAGCTTAAACATTTCTGGGTTGCTTGAGCGTCTCCTTATTTTGGTCCCACATTTCATAGTAAAGCACTTCACACATGTCGGCCACGAGCCTTGTGTTCATGATAATCTGAGACTGTTAACAAGGGCCTCTTTTCCTTTTCAACCCAAGAGCTGTTTCATGAGATGCTCATCAGAAATTCCAGCAATGGAGGTCAAGCCTATTGGTAGGCAGGAATCAAAAAGTTTATTCCCCTGGTTGCTGTTGCCCCTCTGGTTCATATTCTAGGCAGGACTTGCTGCTTCCCTGCAGGAGTTGATTTATGTGGAATCTTCTATTCCTTGGGCAGGACTGCAGTTGATAATCTATGCACTAGGGTAGGGGTAAGCAATCTATGGCACGGGTGCCAAAGGCAGCACACGAGCTGATTTTCAGTGGCACTCACACTGCCTGGGTCGTAGCCACCGGTCCGGGGGGCTCTGCATTTTGTTTAATTTTAAATGAAACTTCTTAAACATTCTGAAACCTTCTTGATTTTAAATACTACAATAGTTTAGTTATATATTATAGACTTACAGAAAGAGACCTTCTAAAAACATTAAAATGTATTATTGGCACGCAAAACTTTAAATTAAAGTGAATAAATGAAGACTTGGCACACCACTTCTGAAAGGTTGCCGACCCCTGTACCAGAGAATAAGCCATTCAGTGCAGGTTAATGCTTTTGTACAACTGTCTCCCTGTAAATTAGAAGTATCATTTTATACATGAATTGGTTTGCAAATATCTACGGTCTGGTGACTAATCCTCATCTATGGTGTATGTGACCGAAGAAAATGTGCTGCTAAGGTAATTCTGTAAAACCAACCCCAGCAAGGGATATATAATGATTTCTAGGAAGACTAATGTCAGGATGTAAGGCTGAGGAACAGATTAACTGAGGTGAATGTGATAAAATAAAGCAAAAGGGTTTCTAGGGAACCCAGACATTTCTCATTAGTTCAACTCACTGACACTATTAATTACCAACATTCTACATGCCCCTAAGGAGGCAACACTGTTCAGTGATGTGTCTGTGCAAGTGCTGTTGCAGAATCAAACATCATATCTGTGAATTTATATAATGCCTATTATCAAAACAATTAAAAGCTCTGTACTTTCTACACACAGAGATGATCAACCCACCACTAAAATCCAGCCAGCTCTCGGGTAGGACATGGGAAATGTTTAATAGCAGACTGCAACACTGCATAACAGATTAGAACAGGAAGTGAAGAAAAATACGATATTCCAACTCCCTAGGCTTCAAAGCCCAAGCTCCAGCCCAAGCTGCAACTTCAAAGCACTGTCTGTACAACTATTTTTAGAGCAGTAGCAGGAGCCCTGCTAACTCAAGTCTGTTGATCTGGACTGGGAAGCTTGCTTCTTCTCAGTCCAAAATGCTGTGTAGACCTATCCAAAGGGGTCTTGTAGAGAAACCTAGAAATAGCCAAGCTTGGGAGAAAGCTTAATCTGAAGTTTATACTATGTGGTTACTATTATGTAGTGCCTAGACTCCCTGACCAGGATCAGGCCTCTGTTGTGCTAGGCATATACCTCTCAATTGTAGCACATTTTTGGTTACAGAAAGAAGCCATTTCAGGGTTTCTGTCACAGAATTATAGAATATCAGGATTGGAAGGGACCTCAGGAGGTCATCTAGTCCAACCCCCGGGGTGCCTCCAGGCACCAGCACGCCAAGTGCGTGCCAGGGGCAGCAAGCAACGGGGGGCGCTCTGCCAGTCGCCGCAAGGGTGGCAGGCAGGTTGCCTTCAGCAGCATGACTGCAGAGGGTCTGCTGGTCCCACGACTTCGGCAGACCTCCTGCAGGCGAGCTGCTGAACCTACGGGACCAGGGACCTGCCACAGGCAAGCCACCGAAGGCAGCCTGCCTGCCGTGCTTGGGGTGGCAAAATACCTAGAGCCGCCCCTGCCAACCCCCTGCTCAAAGCAGGACCAATTCCCAGCTAAATCATCCGAGCCAGGGCTTTGTCAAGCAGGGCCTTAAAAGCCTCTAAGGATGGAGATTCCACCACCTCCCTAGGTAACCCATTCCAATGCTTCACCACCCTCCTAGAGAAAAAGTTTTTCCTAATATCCAACGTAAACCTCCCACAGCAACTTGAGATCATTGCTCCTTGTTCTGTCAACTGCCACCACTGAGAACAGTTGAGCTCCATCCTCTTTGGAACCCCCTTTCAGGTAGTTGAAAGCAGCTATCAAATCCCCCCTCATTCTTCTCTTCTGCAGACTAAACTCATGCATTACCACTTTGAAAAGGCCACGTTACACATGGGCTGTTGCCTGCAGGCAGCTGCAGCTAACAGGGAGCTTTTACAGAAGAACTCTATATGTATATACATGTAAACAGCTAGTTAATAATAGATAAGATACCAGTAGATGGCAATCAATAATATATAGTCTAGTTCCTGGGTTTTATAGAACTGATAAAACTTCTTGTTTTGCACTATAAATGGTTTCCTATGGCTGCTCTTTAAATGCAGATCATAATGTGGCAGAAGTAAAGTAGTTTTTACTGCTTTAATTCTTTATTGTGGCCAACCAGAGGCATTGAGTCACTTCAGCAATAGCTGTGAACCACACTCCACTCCTCGGCACAATGCAAATGCAAGTGTGAAAACTGGAGTTTCTTTAGAGCCTCACAGAGAAAACTATGACGTGGATGTAAGACAGGAGAAGGCAGCATGGCGATCAGAGTGAATATGCTGAACACAGCAGTTCATTTATATGAATAGATTCATAGGTTTTGAGGCCAGAGGGGACCATTAGATTATCTAGTCAGAACTTCTGTGTAACACAGGACATAAAATTAAATCTAGCTACTCATGTGTTCAGTCCAATAATTTCTGTTTGGCTAAAGCATATCTTCCAGAAAAGATCCAGTCTTGATCTGAAGGCTTCAAGAGATGGAGAACCTACCACTTTCTTTGGTTGTTTGTTCCATTGGTTAATCATCCTCACTTTTAAAAATTTGCACCAGATTTCAAATTTGAATTTGACTGGCTTTAACTTCCAGCCGTTGGTTCATGCTATGCCTTTCTCTGCTAAATTACAGATCCCTTTAGTATCTGGTGTTTTCTCCCTATGAAGGTACTTTATATACCTTGATCAAATCACATCTTGATCTTTTCTTTAATAGTTAAACAGATTGAGCTCCTTAAGTTTCTCACTGCAAAGCATTTTTTTTCCAGCACTCATATCATTGTTATGGCTGTTGTCTGCACCTGTCCAATTTTTCAATATCCTTTTTAAAACATGGACACTGGATGTAGTATTCCAGTGTCTGTTTCACCAATGCAGGATACAGAGGTAAAATCACCTCTCTACTCCTACTCACTACTCTAGGAACAGAGAATGCAGGCCATACTTACAGGATGGGGGAAGCAGTGACTTGAGGAGTCAAGGGGGTAATCACCTGAACATGACCCTCAGTACGACGTTATGGCCAAAAGGGCTAAGATGACATATAAACAGGGAATCTCAAATAGAAGTAGGGAGGTTATATTACCTCTGTATTTGGCACTGCTGCAACCACTACTGAAATACTGTGTCCAGATCTAGAGTCCACAATTCAAGAAGGTTGTTGATAAATTGGAGAGGTTGCAGAGAAGAGCCACAAAAATGACTGACGGATTAGAAAACCTGCTTATAGTGAGAGGTTCCAAGAGCTCAATCTGTGTATCTCAGCCAAAAGAAAATTACGGGACAACTTGGTCAAAGTCTATATGTAGGTACACAAAGAACAAAACTTTGAAAATGGGCTCTTTAATCTAGCAATTATAACAAGAGCCAATGTCTGGAAGCTGAAGGCAGACAATTCAGCCTAGAAATAAGGTGCAAATTTTTAACCGTGAAGGTTATTACCCACTGGAGCAACTTTCCAAGGATTGTGGTGGATTTTCTATCACTGACAATTTTTAAATCAAAATTGGATGTTTTTCTAAAATATATGCTCAATTTCCAACATGAATTAATTCATGGAAGTCCTATGACTTGTGCTATATAGAAGTGCAGACTAGATGATCACAGGTCTCTTCTGATCTTCTAATCTATGTCAATGATTTCATTAGCAGTATTTGCCACTGCATCGCACTGAGAGCTCATGTTGACTTGGTTGTGCACTGTGACACCTAAGTCCTTTTCAGAATCCCTGGTTATCAGGATAAAGCCCCCCATCCTATAAGCATGGTCTTGATCAGTGGTTTTCAAGCTGCAGGTCGCAACCCGGTACTGAGTCGTGGAAAATAAGGCACTGGGTCACAGTGGCTCTGGCCAGCACCACCAACCAGGCCATTAAAAGTCCTGTCGGCAGTGCTGCCTGGCAAAGGCAGGCTAGTTCCCACCTCTTCTGATACCGCACTGTGCCTCGGAAGTGGCCAGCAGCAGGTCCAGCTCCTAGCAAGGGGCCACAGGGCTCCACGTGCTTCCCCCGCCACAAGCACTGGCTCCACACTCCCATTGGCTAGGGGGAAGTGGTATCTGCAGGCGAGAGCCTCTGCCTAGGAGCTGGACCTGCTGCTGGCCGCTTCTGGGGTGCAGCATGGTCCATGGTGCCAGGACAGGCAGGAAGCCTGCCTTAGCACCCCGGCTGCACCGCTGACCGGGAGCTGCCCGAGGTAAGTCCACGCCCCAACCTCATGCCCCAATCCCCTGCCCCAGCCCTGCGCCTCCCTGAAGCTGGAGCCCCTTCCCGCACCCCAAACCCCGCATCCCCAGCCCCACCCCAGAGCCTGTACCCCCAGCCCAGAGCCCTGATGATCTCTCATACCCCAACCCCCTCCCCCAGCCCAGAGATCCCCATACCCTGAACCCCTCATTTCTGGCCCCAGCCCTCACTCCTGTACTGCAACCCTCTGCTCCAGCCTTGAGTCCCTCTTATACCCCAAACCCCTCATCGCCAGCTCCGTTGGGTCATGGGCATCAACAACTTTCTTAAACTGGGTCTCCAGAGAAAAAGTTTGAGAACCACTGGTCTATATTCTTTGTTCCTAGATGTATGACCTTGAATTTGGCTGTATTAAAAACACATTTTGTTTGTTGGGTCCATCTTACCAAGAGATCCAAATCATTCTATCTGACTCCCCTGTTCTCATCATTTGCTACTCCATCACTCTGTGTCATCTGCAAATGTTATCAGCAAAGATTTTTTATCTTTGCTTTCAGATCATTGAGCAAAATCTTGAATAGCATCAAGCCTAGAACTGATTCTTGCAGAACCTCATTAGAACCACACCCATATTTGATTATTCCTCACTGACAACTACTCTTTGAGATTTGTCATGTAGCAAGTTCTCAGTCTATTTAATGTGTGCTCTGTTGATATTGTATAGTGCTTTTTTAAATCATAATGTGCATTGCTTGTGCCTGTGTGCTACTAAGTAACACTCCTTACTAAAGTATATTACTTCTCTGCAGTTATCTTTATTAACCAAGTTTGTTGTCTCATCAAAAAATGAAACCCGGTTTGTATGACTACACCAATTTTCCACAAAACTGTGTTGACTAATATTAATTATATTCTCACCTTTTAATTCTTTATCAATGAATCCCATATGGATTTTGGATCATGGCTGCTTTCTCATTTCTGCATTTATAGCTAGCAGCTGCCGAACAACAAGATTAAGTAAAATCCTAGATTTTTTAGAAAGCTACCTTTTTCCTAAAAGAAATGGAATATATAAGAGATCTTTTCAGTACATCTTATCAAAATGACACTGAAACTATAGTATAGACCAATAGATAACCAGGCATAAGTGCCTTTGCTCTCAGAAGAATCCAGTGAAAATTGAGGCTTTTACAGGTGGCAGATGAAATAATGATCTGCAATGCTTTAAAGAGTTCCAGCCGTACGCCTCTAATAAAGAAACAAACTCAATCGATATGGGGATGTTTTTAAAGGCCTTGGTTGCCTGCCTGGAAACCCTGGGCCACTTGGCTATCAACCCTAAGGTGAAACTGCTATACCATCTTTGAAGAAGGAACTTAAAAAAACAAACTGACAACCTTGTGGAGTTGGGAGACTTAGAGGAAGTTACAGGGCCAACAGGCAATTTGGTAGCTAGTAAAAAGGCCAAACAAACTTTACTTCTGTATTGGAGGAGGGATAGCTCAATGGTTTGAGCATTGGCCTGCTAAACCCACAGTTCTGAGCTCAATCCTTGAGGGGGCCATTTAGGGATCTGGGGAAAAAATCTGTTTGGGGATTGGTCCTCTTTTGAGCAGTACAGTGGACTAGATGACATCCTGAGGTCCCTTCCACCCCTGATATTCTATGATACCTCATTAAAGCTCTACAATTTTCCCATTAATCTTTGCCAACAATTGAAGAGATCCTGCTAAGGTCTTTCCTGTTTTAGATCCCAAAGATGGTTTCTGACTGGGAAAACTTCATGCCCACAAACAGCTGCTTACTGACATCTTTCTGGACTCCTTTTGGCAGATCTAGATTGCTGTGAATGACATTTAGCTTTTCTCTGGCAAGACTGGGGGTATGTCTGTCAAATTGTCAACTCCATCTAGTTTCGTGAATGCCATTTCTTTTCAGGGGCTCCACTTTTTGTTGTAACCTTCATGTTTCAATGTGACCTTTATTTTGAATTGTAACCTCCACTGTGGACTAGCACATCCATTTTGTGGTAAGAGCTTGACACCTAGTTAAATGACTATGCCTGAATAACTGGCTCAGAGCCATCTAGGCCCATCAGCTCTGATTGTCTTTCAGCCACCGGGTCACCCACAAGAACAATGAGCTCTTTAGACCAGTGGTTTTCAAACTTCTTTTCTGGTGACCCAGTTGAAAAAAATTGTTGATGCCCACGACCCCGTGGAGCTGGGCTGGGGCGGGGGCTTGGAAGGGTTCAGGGCTCTGGGCTGGGAGTACAGGCTCTGGGTTGGGGCTGTGGATGAGGGGTTTGGGTGCAGGAGGGGGTTCTGGGTTTTGCGGGGGCTCAGGACTAGGGTAGGGGCTTGAGGTGCAGGAGGAGGTCAAGGCTGAGGGTGCAGGTTATGTGGAGGCAGGGATGAGAGGTTTGGGGTTCAGGAAGGGGCTCCTGGTTTGGGGGGCTCGGGGCTGGGGCAGACAATTGGGATGCAGGGTTGGGGCATGCACTTACCTCAGGCAGCTCCCACTCAGCAGCTCAGTGGGGGTGCTAAGGCAGGCTTCCTGCCTGTCCTGGCACCATGGACCGCACTGCTTCCCGGAAGCAGACAGCAGCAGGTCCGGCTCCTAGGTGGAGGTGTGCAAGTGGCTCCTTGCAGCTCTCACTCGCAGGCACCACTCCCCCCCCAGCTCCCATTGGGCAAGAACTGGCCAATGGAAGTGCGGAGCTGGTGCTTGGGGTGGGGGTAGCACCCATGACCCCTCTGCCTAGAAGCTGGGCCTGCTGCTAGCCACTTCTGGGGTGCAGCACGGTGTCAGAACAGGTAGGAACTAGCCTGCCTTAGCCACGCAGGCCTATTGATGGGACTTTTAATGACCCGGTCAGCGATGCTGACCAGCGCCACCAAGACCAGTACCTTACATTCCACAACCCATTTGAAAACCACTGCTCTACCACCTCTCTACACTGGTGGGAAATGAGCTCCTGTTCATCATTGTAAGCATCCACTGTTGGGGTTTTGCCCTCCCCGGGGCGGCTGGGAGACAGGCCACCTCACTACATGAGTCCGGTGCGTTGGTGACTTAGCTGGGTGGGTTGGGACACAGCCAGGAGCTCAGGCCCTCAGGCAGGGGCTGAGCAAACAGTTCAGTAAGGCAAGCCCAGGCCCTAGGTCAGGGTGGGGCAGCAAACCACAGTTCAGGGCTCAGACCCTCAGGCAGGGGCTGAGCAAACAGTTCAGTAAGGTAAGCCCAGACTCCTGGGCCTGAGCATTGGGGTAAGGGGGAGACTGCCACCCGTGAGTGGGGTGGCAGGGGGGACACAGGCCTGCCTACTCCTCTGCATCCCAGCCCGGGGCCCTAAAAGCGGCAGGCAGCCTGCTGCTGTGTCAGTGAGGATCCTGGCTGCAGCACACTGACATTGGCTCTGGGTGTGCTGCAGCCAGACTAGGGTCAGCTGCCCCCAGACTACTTTCATACTCCCCCTCGGGCCCTACCTGGGTCCTGGTGTTGGCCTCTGGGAGGTCCAGGAGCATAGGTTCGTTGGGGCAGGGGTTGGGCGGCAGCTCCGGCAACCCCTCCGGGTAGCAGGCGCAGGGTAGCTCCAGCCAGTCTGGGCAGCTGCCTGCGACTGCAGGAGCTTCCCAGTCTCGGGCTCCCCTAGGGACATCTGCTCTCTCCAGCAGCTGGCCAGCTTCTGAGCCCTGGGGTTGGTCTTTTATACTTCCTGCCCTGCGCCTTGACCTCTGGGGGGCGGGCACAGGCTCCTGCGGCTCCGCCCACTTTGGCATCCATAAGGGCTCATGTCAAGGTATTTTTCCCCCAGTTTGAACTTTAGCGTCCAAAAATGGGGACCTGCATGGACACTTCTAAGCTTAATTCCTAGCTTAGA
>NC_133769.1:153852545-153867801 GCF_003597395.2 Chelonoidis abingdonii | reverse complement strand
TTTGAAAGTATCTTGTCCCTCCATTGATCCTCTGGTCAGGTGTCAGCCAGGTTCACTGAGCTTCTTAACCCTTTACAGGTAAAAGAGACATTAACCCTTAAGCATCTGTTTATGACAGCTCGTCCCTCTCTGGGGCGGCGGGAAGCCAGGCCGCCTCACTACAATCATCCTGGGCCCATGGCCAAAGGAGTTAGAGGCTATATTTAAGAAGGAATGCTCTCTGTGAAGGGGGATTGTTCCTTGCCTCATGCCAGAAGAGTGGGCTAAGGAGAGAGAATCAGAAAGGGCTACCTGTGGACACTGACTAAACCCAGGGCACACAGGAGGGGTGAGATCAAACTCAAAGAGTGCATACAGAATTGTTTCCTGTTTTCCAAAGATGTGTATCTCTCTAGTGTTCTTTAAAAGTAAAGTAGCTGTGGTTAGGAAATTTCTTTGCAAAGCCTATGTTCATTGCTTGCCTGCTATTATGTCCCTGAAGGAGTTAATCAAGAAGCTCAGACTGCCTGCAGTAGGTGGATTCTGGGGTATGTCTACACTGTGGTTAAAAACTCATGGCTGGACCATGCTAGCTGACTCAGGTTCGTGGGGCTTGAACTAAGCAGCTGTTAACTGCGGTGTAGATAGTAGAATTGTAGGACTGGAAAAGACATAGAGAAGTCACCTAGTCCAGTCTCCTGCTTGAATGGCAGGACTAAGTATTAGTTAGACAATCTCTGACAAGTGTGTGTCTAACCTGCTCTTAAAAATCTCCAGTGATGGAGATTCCACAACCTCCCTAGGCAATTTATTCCAGTGCTTAACTACCCTGACAGGAAGTTTTTCCTAAAGTGCCACCTAAACTGCCCTTGCTGCAATTTAAGCCCATTGCTTTTTGTCCTATTTTCAAAGATTAATGAGAACCATTTACTTCCCTTCTCCTGGTAACAACCTTTAATGTACTTGAAAACTATTATCATGTCCTCCCTCAGTCTTCTCTTCTCCAGACTAAAGAAATCCAATTTTCATTCTTCCCTCACAGGCCATGTTTTCTAGACCTTTAATCATTTCTGTTGTCCTTCTCTGGACTTTCTCCAATTTGTCCACCTCTTTCCTGTAATGTGGAACCAAGAACTGGAGGCAATACTCCAGCTGAGGCCTTGTCAGTGCAGAGTACAATGGAAGAATTACTTCTTGTGTCTTGCTTGCAACACTCCTACTAATAGATCCCAGAATGCTTTTTTTTTTTGCTTTTTTTACAACAGTGTTACACTGTTGACTCTGTTTAGTTTGTGATCTACTATGACCTCCAGATCCTTTTCTGCAGTATTCCTTCTTAGGCAGTGATTTCCTATTTTGTATGTGTGCAACTCATTGTTCCTTCCTAAGTGGAGTACTTTGCATTTTGTCCCTATTGAATTTTGCCCTATTTTCTTCAGACTGTTTCTCCAGTTTGTCCAGATCATTTTGAATTTTAATCCTATCCTCCAAAGCACTTCCAACTGCTGCCAGCCAGGTATCGTCCGCAAACTTTATAAGTGTATTCTCTATGCCATTATCTAAATCATTGATAAAGATATTGAACAGAACCCGGACCCCAAACTGACCCCTGCGGGACCCCACTCAATATGCCCTTCCAGCTTGACTATGAATCACTGATAACTACTCTCTGGGAACGGTTTTCTAACCAGTGTGATGGGGCAAGGCCAGATGGCTACAGTAAAGTACTGAGAAACAGGTATGTTAGCCCCAGGCTAAACAAATCCCTAGTACCCTGGTAACCAAACGGCAGTTGCTCCAGGTTAATCAAGGCACCTGGAGCCAATTAAGATCTTTCTAGAAGGCAGTACCAATTAAGATCTTTTCTAGAAGGCAGTAAAGATAAGCTACTTTGAATTAGAACACTGCAGCAGCCAATCAAAAGGCAGGCTAATCAGGGCACCTGGGTTTAAAAAGGAGCTCACTCCATCAGGCAGGGAGGAGCCAGAGGAGAAAGGAGCGTGTTGTGAGGAGCTGGGATAAGAAGCCTGAGAGTGAGAGAAGGTGTACTGCTGGAGCATTGAAGGAGGACAGTAGTGTTAACAGACACCAGGAGGAGGTCCTGTGGTGAGGGATGAAAGAAGGGTGTTTGGAGGAGGAGGCCATGGGCGAAGTATCCCAGGGAGTTGTAGCTGTCATGCAGCTGTTCCAGGAGGCACTATAGACAGCTGCATCCACAGGGCCCTGGGCTGGAACCTGGAGAAGAAGGTGGGCCCGGGGGTTCCCCCCAAACCTCCCCCAACTCTGATCCTGATCGGAGACCACAGGAGGACTTGACCCAGACTGTGGAGTTTGGGCCACAGAAGGACTGGGATCAGACACAGGAGGAGCTGACCCAGACTGTGGGTTCCACAAGAAGGGAAGATCACTGAGATGAACAAATCCGCCAATAAGCGCAGGACCCACCAAGGTAGAGGAGGAACTTTGTCACACCAATTACACACCCACCTTATAGTAACTCCATCTAGGTTTTACTTTTCAAGTTTGTTTATGAGAAGGTCATGCAAGACAGTATCAAAAGCCTTACTAAAGTGACAATATATCACCGCTTCCCCCTGTCAACAAGGCTTGTTACCCTGTCAAAGAAAAATATTAGGTTGCTTTGACATGATTTGTTCTTGACAAATCCATGCTGACTGTTACTTAATAAGGCATCCTTATAATCTACTAGGTGTTTACAAATTGATTGCTTAATTATTTGCTCTGTTATCTTTCCAGATACTGAAGTTAAGGTGACTGATCTATAATTCCCTGGGTTGTCCTTATTTCCCTTTTTATAGTTTGACACTATACTTGTCAATATAGATGTTCAGGCTCAGGCTACAGCCTGAGCTCTGAAACCCTCACACCTTGCAGGGTCCTAGAGGCTGCGCTCCAGCCAGAGTCCAAATGTCTACACCACAATAAACAGCCTCTTAGCCCAATCCCTTATAGTCCGAGTCAGCTGGCATTGGCCAGCCATGGGTTTTCCATTGCAGTGTAGACATACCCACAGAGGTTATTGCTGATCATGATGGCACCCTGACAGAACTACTTTATATAGAGCACATCATTGAATCTAAAACTGAATAAGAAAAAAATGGGACTGCGCCTGTCAGCAGTGCTGTGTATTGGACACCTTCTAACTGCAGAGAGTGTAAAACCAGGCCCAGAGAAGGTCCAACCATTTTGGACACTGCCTCTTCACAAAATATGCAAGACATACAGCACTTCATGGGATCTGCTAGTTATCCATCCAACTTCCTGCCATAACTTTCCCAGATCAAAGGGCCTTTGAGGAAATTGCCTGATAAAGATGCTGGATGGGGCTGGGCATCCCAACAGCAAGATGCTTTCAAAGAAATCTAAGACCTAGTGACTAACCATCTAATCCTAAAATATTATGATGTGAAGGAATCTGTAACTATTCAGTGTGCTGCCAATGAATACAGATTTGGAGCAGCATTGTTACAAGATAGTTAGCCTGTAGCATTTGCTTCTAGAACACTCTTTCCTATGAAATATAACTATGCTCAAACAGAGAAGGAATGCCAACCATTGTTTTAGCATGCTTCAAGTTTGACCAGTATCTTGTGTGACATGATCATATCCATGTGGACAATAACCACAAATATTTGGAATCCACCTTCAAAAAACCTTTGCTATCTGCTCCACAGTATTTTCAAAGGCTATTTATGAAAATTCAGAATTATCTCTTGGACATACAAGGTGTTGTCCTGAAGTGTGTTGTCAGATGCTACCGGTGTGGTGCTCTGCTCTCTCCTTGTTGGTATCACTCAGCTGCGTGCATGTGTTCCCTCTGTGTGCTGCCCCAGCTCTGCGCAGCTAGCTGACACAGCAGACCCGAAGAGAACCCCCAATGACCACAGAGTCTAGTAAGGTACGAAGGCACGTCGGCCAGGTTTATTGCTGTATGGGATACAGTAGTAGTTCTCTGCAGATTACTTAGTCTACCAAGCATACTACAAATATGTACCCACGGTCAATGGACTCGGCTCAGTCAGTGGCGGGACTTTCCACTGCCCCCTCGGCCGGACAAAGACATCGCCCCAGGGATACATTCTTATACACAGGTACAAACAAGTTACACATCACTCCTGACGTATTGAGGTGCAACCCCTGCACGCAGCAAGGTACAACCCCTCTATGTAGCAAGGTGCCGCCTCTCACCTTGTACATGTTGGTTTGAACAAAACAACTCTATCCATCATATTACTCTTTTGGCCCTGTCATTGGGATGGGTCAGTCTGTTCCTTGTTATCTGTGTGGAATGTGCAAGTATGTGAATGTTCTGATCTCTAGTGTTCAGTACCTTTTAGGTACGTATCTTCTTGCAGCATCAGCCCTTTCCTTGCCAGCTTCTGTGAGCAGAGCCTGCCTCTGGCTCACAGCTTCACTTTGCTTTATGTTACCAAAGTCTTAACCATTACTTTAGTTCAAGCCTCAGGCCTCATACTGGGCCTTTAGCAGGGCCTTCACTTACTACACAAGGCAAAAGAGAGTCTGATGTTCATTGCAGACTTTTTGTCCAGAGCAGCCGTGCCCCAAAAGACAGTGACCTTTGATTATGAAATCTTCAGTATATGTTCTTGCGGCAATACATGGCTTCTCCGCATGTAGAAACATACCTAAACAGACACTGCCTTTCAAACACTTAGAACGGTCATTATGTCAGGATGGGCAAACAGGGAGGAAGAGGTGCCACTTACTATTTATCAATATTGAACAAATAGAGAAGAACTAACCATGATTAATGGTGTTCTCTGTAAAGGCAGTAAATACCTAATGACATGAGTCATGTAATGCTTACCTGCATGCACTCCATGATTTAAAGCAAAGCTATTTAAATCACTGATCTTAATTATTATTTAAATCAGCAGATAGAAAACCTTGATTTAAATAATTGGTTTTAATCATGTTTTTCATTTGTACTTTTTAGTTATTTTCTTGAAGAAAGCTTGATTCTCATTAGTTGGTAACCATTAAAACACAATTTGCAACCAAATATAGCTTTTACACAAAATTTGGTGCTTTTTTTCTAACAAGGAGAATACACTATTTTTTCATATTTATTCAAGCAATTATATAGCTTAATTTACATTTATTCAGATTCTTAATTTTTACATTATTATGTTAGAAAATTGTGAGCAAAGTATTTCTTATTTTATAGATGAGGATTAATTTTTTGCCTGTGATTTTTGTCAAGCACTATGTGGATAGAAATTCAAATTTAATTAAAAACATTGAAAAACAGCATTTTAAGTTTTTTTTATTAACTAAAACTACCTCAGCCATGCTGGATATATACAAAAAGTTTATCAAAAAATTATCAAAACATGTTTTGCATTTTAAAATCACTAATTTATTAAAGAAAATATCTGTAGTTGAGGAATTACAGTACGCTGATAGTTTCTGGTCACCATGTCCTTCAGTATTTTAGAACTAAATGATCTCATCCTCTCACACCTAGTTTTTATTCATAGATTGGAAGAGGAAAACAAGCTTTCCTACTTTTTCACCCCAGGATGTTTTTGTAACTTTGAATAAACTAGTCAATGAACTCTGAGATCAGGTTGTTGCTAACAAAAGCTGGTTTAGCACATTTAGCACTTCAAAAAACTCTGATTCCTGGTGCTTAGCCATCAACTTTCATCAGTTCAATGGTTTGACTTTCTTTAAAACTTGGCAGCAAACACATATTTAATATTATGTTTTGTATTCAATTTAAATTATTTTAATAGATTATAAGAAGTTTAGGCTTTAAAAATAAGTTAATTTAAATTTTTATTTTAAATACGATTTAAAAAAACCCAGTATTTAATTTAAATTAAAACAAAAATTTCAAATTAAATAAAAAACTTGTTTTTTTAATAATCTATTTTTATTTACTCTGCACTGTTGCCATATTGATGCTGTCGAATGTCTACGCAAGGCCCAAGATGTTTCATATTGTTAACTTAGAGAACGATGATTAAGTTCCTCGCTGGACTGGTTGATGCCAACCAAGATTCTGAATCAAAGGTTCTGGTTCTTGGTAGTTATTGAAGGAAATATGACTAAGTATTCTTTTTATAAATTTTATTAAAGTTAATTAACAAAGAAAAAACCAAGAAAACATGTCACTAAGGCTAAACTATTACAAACACTACTAAAGTTATCTAAAAATTGAATAATACAATTATCAAATCAAAATCAGAAGCAGTATTGGACTGGAGTTAAATCATCAATTTAGTCAAATCATCAGATTAATTCAGCAGATAATCAATCCTCATAAGTCCTAAAACAGGAATTCAAGAGATTGCTGTCCATTTAGTTATAACTAGGGCCCTACCAAATTCATGGCCATGGTAGCCCAATGGGCCAGCTTACCTGTATTATATTCATTGCTTTGTTATCCTGCTTTATTATATTTAGTAATAATGCAAGGAACCTACAGACTTTTATCCTGTAAGATTTGGCTTTAGTAGATAGTGTGAGGCCTGTAACCTTTGGTATAGATAAACTTACATAACTCATAAGTTATAGGGAACTGAAAGTGGCATGCCAGATGGGGAATTTTGTACAGAATACTGACATCAACCACCCACAGAACACAGCTGACCCCAGCACAGAACATAGCTGACCCCAGCATCCGGAAAGTTCTGAACAGGACCTCCAACTACAAAGCCACCATGACAGCAAATTGACGTGTATGCTAAAAGGGTAACATCATACATATACTAACCTATAGAAAACGGACACCTTAAGGGGAGGAAATACAAATAAAGACCTCTATTGAATATGCATTGGTCATGGCAGCATCACTGTAACCTACTATAAAAGTAACATCCCAGGGGCAGCAGACAGGCTGGAAAAGATGTAGACTCTGGGAGGGGCCAGAATGATGGCCACCGGGGAAGATGAGGATGATGACGGTGATGAGAAAGATAATGGTTAAATATGAAAAATAAGGGTGTAAGTATTGACATCCAAATGTACTTTCTGTATTATCGCTATCTGCTTTGTTAAGTTTAAGTGTGTGTATAACTTTGCAAAATGATTAATAAATCATATATTTATATATCGAGAGTTCCTATAGTGTGAGTGTTGCACCTGTGCACATCGGGGTTCCCAAATTATATGATAATTTTACAATAATCTTACTGGGCCTGATCTTGGGACAAAAACCTGTTAATCCTCAAGTTACAATTATATTTACCCAACTTTAGGTCAGGCTACACCATAAAACTCGCATCACAGATCACGAAATCTGGTCTCCCCCCATGAACTCCGGCCTCTTGTGTGCTTTTACCCTATACTGTACAGATTTCACAGAGGAGACCAGCGTTTCTCAAATTGGAGATCCTGACCCAAAAGGAAGTTGCAGAGGGGTTGCAATATTGCCACCCTTACTTCTGCACTGCCTTCAGAGCTGTGTGGCTGGAGAGCAGCGGCTGTTGGCCAAGTACCCAGCTCTGAAGGCAGTGCAGTGCCAGCAGCTCCACAGAAGTAAGGGTGGCAATACCAAACTGTGCCATCCTTACGGCTGCATTGCTGCCTTTATATCTGGGCAGGCAGCAGCACAGAAGTAAGGGTGGCAATACCATGCCATGCCATCCTTACTTCTGCGCTGCTGTTGGCAGTGGCTCTGCCTTCAGAGCTGGGCTCCCTGCCAACAGCCACCACTCTCCAACTGGGCAGCGCTGCCACCAGAAGCATTGGAGAAGTAAAGGCAGCAGTACCGCAAACACCCCCTACAATAACCTTGCAATTCCCCCTGTCCTCAAACTCCTTTTTGGGTCAAGATCCCTACAATTACAACATTGAAATTTTAGATTTAAATAGCTGAAATCATGAAATTTGAGTTTTTTAAATCCTAGGACTGTGAAGTTCACCAAAATGGACCATGAATAGTTATATAACCCCCAATTAGTGAACTTCACTCACAACAATGCAGCAAGTTTAGCTGGTTGAATATTTTAGTACTGAAACCAAATTATTGTTTACAGCTAAGTCTTACAACCCAAAGCCAATTAAAATGTCCTCCTTGGATTTCACTGTTGCATGTGATGGCTCTCTTTTCTCCATCCCCAGCACAGATTCAGAGCTTATTGAGACATCAATGTGCAGAAATTTAACAGCTCTTGCTTAGAACTCTGTAGCTGACAGCATAGTTTCTTTGGACACTTGCATGGAATAAGAAACACACATTCAATGATTTTATGAGACACGGTTTAGGGCTGTTTTAGAATTGAAGACTCATTCTATCTGGCTTCTTTCCCATGTGGGCTCATATGCACATGCAGGCAACCAGCCACACTTTCACACCCTAAATAATACAAGGCTGGGAAGTCTCTCAGTTAATAAACGCTAAAGGCAAAAATAGAAAACAGGAAAAATAAGATACCTAAGATAAGAGGGGTTTGACCTCTCCAACTCTTGCAGTCCTCAGACTCATATGGAATAGAAGCTGTAGCTGCAGTTAAGAAACCAGATGATGATGTTCCTGGGACTGTGCTTCATGCTAGCAGGGCCTTTTGGGTACTGGCAGACTGGTCAGGGGCTGGCATAACCCATTGAGTGTTATCTTCTTGTACGCTTGCTTCAGGAAGTGGCAGCATCGGTTCAGATGTCATGTTAATCCACAGGAACCAAGGCCTTCTACCTTTACCTCGATCTTTATGGTTGCAATTCTAGCTTGCTCCACCTCATGGCACCTCCTTCCAAATCGTGTATGAAGTACGCCTTGGACTCCAGCAGCATGGCCCAATTCAGCTGAAGTGAGGCAAACTTTGGCATAATGTCAGTTTAGAAAAGCCTGCAGTTTTCTTGAAATATCCATTGTTTCAGACCACATGCAGTGGGAACATGTGAATCCCCAAAATATCTAAAATGAAAGAAGTACAAGAATCAGAGTTTTGAGGAAGTTGTCGGTAGCCCTCTTCTAGGTGAAATAGTTATGCGTTGATACCTGTTCCTGCCTCAAATATCCATAGCAATATTTTGTTGCAAAAGTTTCTGATGGAAAAAACAAACACTAAAATCATGCTTTTGTCAGCAATTATTAAAAATAAATTCAGACTTCTCATGACAGATGTCACATCTTTCCTTTGCAAACAAGAGAATTTGGGAACTTAAGAACCATTATAGTATAACTGGGTAAAAGGTTACACAGCTTGGCTCCTGCATTAACTGTCCATCTCAAAGCAGAAAGTTACTTTACAGCTGATCAATATGAATTCCATTTGAAATGGAAATAATTGAAGTTTGTACTAGGTCTGTACTCCCATTATACTATTTCTCTCACAGAGGTGAAAGACTTCATAAGTCAGTTCATCTTCAATGAATTCCTATCACATCAATAAAGGAGACTGTGACATGCTCCAGGGTACAAATCTGAATTGTTGGATCATTGTGCCCCCTTAACTCGTCAGTCTGGTGAGCACTATGCCCTGCTTTGTGTTATGAGCTTTGCCAACTTATCCCAGCTCTGGCATGCAAGTCACCCCCCAGACAAATATTAGCATTCTATGCCCAGCCGCTCTTGAATTACATATAGGGCGACACCTGCATATCCCTAGTCCCCATCTTGCACTCAACAAATGTTTGCCTTAGACTGCTCAAGACTCCCTTGATTAGAGTAAGTTTATTAATTAGTTTGCCATTCCATGAAAGGGTATGAATATGCACTAGCCTTTGTAACTTGAGTAGATGCCCCAAACTTCTGTCAAAAACACACTGGCTTAGATAAAACATTAAAATAAGTTTATTAACAACAGAAAGATAGATTTTAAGTGACTATAAGTGGTATAGGCATAGAAGTGCAGAATTGGTTACAAAAAGAAATAAAAGATAAAATCACACTCTAATTCCTAAACTTTATCAAGCTAAGTCAAATGTGAAGCAATAAGGTTTCTTCTTCGAGTGCTTGCTCATGTTGATTCCATTCTAGGTGTGCGCGCACCCACATGCATGGCCGTCGGAGATTTTGCCTTAGCGGTACCCGTAGGGCGGACTGTGGCGCCCCCTGGAGGGACATACTCATGCTGCAGTATATCAGGTGCCACCAGCCCTACGCCTGCTCAATTCCTTCTTACCGCCCGTGGCCTGGCAAGAGCTAGTGGTTGTCTACCATTTTGAGCTTTGTGCCTTAAGGCCATTGTATATACTTCACTTTGCTAGTCTTAAGTAGTTGTCAAGTAGTTCTTAAATAGTTGTTAAGTATGAGTTAGGTAGTAGTTAGGATCCCAGCGGAACTTTGCCCCAGACTGGGAATGCCCTGGTCTCTGGGTTCAAGCCCCACTCGGACTATGCCAGTGAGTGACTCCCACAACAGTTGCCTTAAGTGCCTGGGGGAGTCACATATTAAGGAGTGGTGCCAGATCTGCAAAACTTTCACCCTTGCAGCCAGAAGGAGCGGCACATCCACCTCAGGGCTCTCCTGATGGAGTCTCTCCTCTGCCCAGCTTCCGAGCCATCCAGCCAGGTCGCACCAAGTGCCTCAACCTCCATGTGCAGCGCACTGCCCAGCACCCGACTCCTCCTGGCACCGTTCACCATCACCAGTGCCAAAGAAGAAGGCCAAGAAGCGCTCCCTGGCACTGAGCATGATGGCCCAGGGGTTATTTATCAAGAGACCCAGGCCTGTCCACCAGATTGTTCTGGAGCCACGTGATCATGCCTCCCCAGCTGGGGTGTCCAGCCTCCTGAGAGGTCCACCACTGACTCTTAGGAGCGGTATGGGACCAACACTCCTGCCAGGGAGCTAAAAAGTGGTGTGCCTGGCCTGCCAGGTATTCTTGCCCCCCTGAAGGGCAAGGTGGTGCAGGTCTTGATGGACAATACAGCCATGATGTACTATATCAACAGGCAAGGAGCCAGGTCTTCAGCCCTTTGTCAGGAAATGCTCAGCCTCTGGGACTTTTGTGTGTGGCATGTCTTTCATCTGGTAGCCGCCCACCTACCCGGAGCCAAGAACATCCTGATGAATTGCCTCAGCAGGACCTTCTCGTCTCGCCACGAATGGTCGCTCCATCTGGAGGTGGTCAGCCTGATCTTCTGCAGGTGAGGGACTCCCCAGGTGGGCCTGTTCACATCCAGACAGAACAGGAAGTGCCATGTGTTTTGTTCTCTGCAGTGCAGGGACAAAGGCTCCCATGTTGGATGCCTTCCTGATACCGTGGTCGGGAGCGCTGATGTACATCTTCCTGCTGGTACTGCTGATCCACAGAGTCCAGCTCAGAGTAAAGCAAGACAAAGCATTGATCATCGTCATAGCCCTGGTATGGCCTTATTAACACTGGTTCAGCATGCTGCTGAGTCTCTTGGCAACCATTCCACTGCAGCCACCTCTTCGGCTGGATCTGCTGTCACAGAACCACGGCAACCTGCTGCACTGAACATGGAGTAGCTGTACTTGACACCCTGACTGCTGCATGGCTGAGTGCGGACCAACTGGGGTGTTGCGCTGGTGTCCAGCAGGTCCTGGAGGGCAGCAGAAAACCACCAGGGTAACCTACATGGCAAAGTAGAAGAAGTTCATGTGTTGGGCCTCGGATTGTCACAACAGGGCAGCTGAGGCCCAGCTGCAGGACATACTTGACAATTTACTGCACTTTTAAGCACCAGGGTCTGTCACTATCTTCGAACAAGGTACACCTGGTGGCCATTTCGGGTTTCCACCGTCTGCTTCAAGGCTGGTCGGTCTTTGCCCATCCCAGGACAGGGCGTTTCCTGAAGGGTTTGGAGCGCCTTTACCTGCATGTCCAAGACCCAGTTTCCCCTTGGGACCTGAATCTTATGCTGTCCAGATTCATGGGTCCCCCCTTCGAACCCTTGGCTTCCTGCTCCCTTCTGCTTCTTTCCTGGAAAGTGGCCTTCTTCGTCACTAATTTCAGCCTGTAGGGTGTCCAAGATGAGGGCACTCATGTTGGAGTCATCCTGTATGGTCTTGTACTGGGACAAGGTCCAGCTGCGTCCGCACCTGGCCTTTCTTCTCAAGATCGTCTCTGAGTTCCACGCTGGTCAAGATATTTACTTACCAGTCCTTTATCCAGAGCCTCATGCTACAGATGACAAGCACAGGCTGCATACCCTGGATGTCAGATGGGCACTGGCCTTCTACATTGATAGAACAAAGCTGTTCTGTAAGTCAATACAGTTGTTCGTTGCTGTCGTTGACCGGATGAAAGGTTGCCCTGTCTCAGCCCAGAGAATTTCATCTTGGATCATGGCCTGCATCCACTTTTGCTATGAGCTGGCAAAGGTGCCCCCACCACTGATCATGATGGTTCATTCGACTAGGGTGCAAGCATCATCAGCAGCCTGCCTCATGCAGGTGCCAGTCCAGGAGATCTGTCGGGCTGTGACCTGATCGTCCGTCCACACATTCGCGTCACATTACGCCCTGACTCAGCAGGCTCAAGTTGATGTTGGCTTTGGCAGAGCAGTGCTGCAAGCTGCGAGACCATGAACTCTGAGCTCACCTCTGTTGATTCTGCTTGTGAGTCACCTAGAATGGAAATGACATGAGAAAGCACTTGAAGAAGAAAAAACGGTTACCTACCTTGCTCATGTCCATTCCATTACCCACCCTCCTGCCCCTCTATTGGAGTGGTTGGCAAGAAGGAAAAGAGAAGGCGTAGAGCCGGGGGTGCCTGATAGACTGCAGTATGAGGGCCAGGGGGCTCCACAGCCAGCCCTACAGGTACCGCTAAGGCAAAAATCTCTGACGGCTTTGCAAGTGGGCACATGCACACCTAGAATGGAATAGACATGCACAACAGGGGGGAGGGATAGCTCAGTGGTTTGAGCATTGGCCTGCTAAACCCAACATTGTGAGTTCAGTCACTGAGGGGGCCATTTGAGGATTGGTCCTGCTTTGAGCAGGGGGTTGGACTAGATGATCTCTTGAGGTCCCTTCCAACCCTAATAATCCATAAAAACATCTCCAAGAACGAAAAGTAGGTAACCAGTTTTTTCCTTACCCAAAAGTCTACACCAGTTTGTGCACACTGGAAAGTTTTCCAGTTAGGACCACTTACCCCAAGTCAATGATGTTTCTTTTTTCGAAATGATCTTATTGCCTTCAGTATGAGTAGGGGAGGAGAGGTGATCTGATGATGTCTCTGTTTCTTACTTTATAATCTCCTCCAGGTGCTGGAAAAATCCTTGCTGTGTCATGGGGTTAGGAAGCTCCCATTGTCGAGGTGTTTCACACCCACTCCTTCATATGAATTGGAAATTCTTGCTTGCACCTTCCATATACATGAGGCTTGACATGTAATGCTTGTTTTACAGTTCCTTTGTTATTTCTAGAGGGCTGGTGAGTGGGCGTTCCCCAGACTCACAACATGTTTCAGTAACAAACATATAGCAAAATCTCAGAACTTCATATACAATGATGACACATACATTTCAACCAGACAGTAACGTTCAACAGATTGACTTTTCCAGTGATACCTCAGAAGGTATACTTTGTACAAGATTTATCACAGTTTTGTAAAAGTGCTGACCATAATAGTGTAGACTGTCACAGGAACATACAAAAATACTCGATCAACAAAGCAAAGTATGAATTTACATATATAGGGATACCAAATACACACATTCCCCAGGGTACAATCTGGACTGATGGAAAACTGTGTCCCCTCAATTCTCCAAACTGGGGTGCCTCTGACACTGCTTCGCTGTGAAAGCAACCACTCCCGGTCAGCTCACACAAAGCCTCCAGCATGTAAATCCAGGGGTCAGCAACCTTTCAGACATGGAGGCCACATCTACACTACCTGATTAATTCGAATTTGTTTGAACCGGTTTTATAAAACCGATTTTATAAAATCGATTTAGTGCGTCCACAGTAGGATCCTTAATTCGAATTTGTGCGTCCATGGTCCAAGGCTAGCGTCGATTTCAGGAGCGGTGCACTGTGGGTAGCTGTTCCACAGCTATCCCATAGTTCCCACTTCCTGGTTGAGAGCCCAGTGCCTGATGGGGCAAAAAACATTGTCCTCCGGGTGGTCTGGTAGCTCCCTCTTTGTAAATGCAGAGCTCAATCCATTTCACGTTTTTCATGGTGAAGAGAGCAAACGCATAGCACAGCAAGAGGACCCTGGAGACATGGACCGCTGAGATCAGTAGCATCATGCAAGTTGACACCTCGCGCAGATCGTGCTGTCTATGCTGAGCCATGAACGAAATTCAGGAGAGAGAGAGCCTCGAGGCGGTTAGTCAGCATGCGCGACGATCAGACAGATGACGTGACGCAATGGACTGATCTGCCAGTAACGTGGGACCCATGCTTTGGAGTATGCTGGTAATGGCGGCAGCTTACCCAGTTGAACGCGATTTGGACGGAACAAAGCACAGACGGTGGGAAATAGTTTTCAGTGTGGGATGATCAGTGCTGCAAACTTCGCATGGTAGACACTTTTTTGACTTTGTGATTGTTCCTGCCTTGAAACGCTAATATAATGAGAAGAGCCTACGTGAGAGCGAGTGGCTGCTCTGGAAGCTTGAATCCAGAAGTTACAAGTCAGTCGGGATCATTGTGGAGGGAAATTAACTGTGGGGCTCTGTAGATCAGTAGCCAAAGCAATCGTTAAGCTCTGTCTACGAGTTGTCGATCTGGAACATGGCAGTGTATGATGCTTTGCTGAATGATTCCCTAACTGTGGAGGGGCATAGAGGAACATTACCCTATCTTGCTCAGAGCCGAAGCTACGTTGACCGCGAGGGTACTTTTCATGGTGCTGCAAGCACTGTGGTACAAGGAGTTTAAACCGATCCACGTGGGATGGCCAGAGGTTGGCTGACGCTCCGTTCAGAAACACAATCCTTTTAACGCGAGCAAGGAAGAATATTCCAGACAGAAATAAGTTGGATTGAGTGCCTGTCGTTTGGTGACCACTACCTTGATCTAGGTCATGAAGCATACAGCAGCTGACAGTGGTCAGAGCTGTTTAACTACAGGTGCGGTGCAGGATGGTAGATGTGTGCATTGCCGTTTAAAGGGTCCCGTTACGATCTTATTACTCGTCAGCCTAGCACATGTCCCTATTGTTATTGTGCGTTGTGTGTGCTCACAATCTCTGTGAGAGTAGGGGGAGACTTTGTGGCGGGTGGGGGCTGAGGCATCCTGGCCGTGATACGACAGCCAGAACCAGGGCGATTAGAAGAGCACATCAGGGGCGGTGCGCATAGAGAAATCTTGAAAAGTAAGTTTAGCAGGGCAGGGTATAGGTGTGACTCAGTGCTGTTA
>NC_133769.1:153772749-153849120 GCF_003597395.2 Chelonoidis abingdonii | reverse complement strand
TGTTGTATGTAAAGTAAATAAGGTTTTTAAAATGTTTAAGAAGCTTCATTTAAAATTAAATTAAAATGCAGAGGCCCCCGGACTGGTGGCCAGGACCTGGGCAGTGTGAGTCCCACTGAAAATCAGCTCGCGTGCCGAAGGTGGCACCAGTGCCATAGGTTGCCTACCCCTGATGTAAATCACTCCCAGCTATATTATATGAGTGCTATAGCCAGCCACCTATGAATTACATTGCAGGGCAACACCAGCAAACTCCCAGTCTCAGACTTCCCCTCCCCGCCCCGAAATGTGCATCTTGTACTGCCCAGCCTTCTCCTGGACAGCACAAGCTCATATAAAGTCCTTCATTTCATTGATAGAAAATGATATGCACAAATCTTGTTACCTCAAATGAAGTTTCCCAAACACTGCAATCCAAACACACACTTTTTGAGAAAAATAATAAAACAAGTTTCTTAACTACAGAAAGCTACATTTTAAGTGGTTACAAGTAATGAGGCATAAAAGTTAGAATTGGTAATAATGAAATGAAGGTAAAATGCAACTAACACCTAACTTAACAAACTCAGTGAGTTCAAAGGAAAAGGTTTCTCCCACCACATGCTTTAGCAGTCTTACTGACTGAACTCCTTGCAGACAGGATCTCTGTCTAATGAGGCTTCCTTTGTCCTTCAGGTGTTGTCGACTGTTGTGTATTTGGTTGTCATGGTTTTTGTTCCCATGGCAACTGAGTTAGATTATTAGGGGATAGCCTACCCTGCTTCGGCCGGTTAGGTGAGCTCTGTGTGTGTAAATAAATGGTAGTTTTGTTAGCTGTCTGCTGTCTGGCCTCAAGTGATTTCTTCCTAAACCGGCTGCCCCCAAGGATACAACAAGTGGCGATGATGGATGGGATTCCGGTGCTGCTCCAGCAACAGAAGGAAGTAGAAGTCAAGGTAACAAAACAAACAAACAAAAAAACTGCTTGTTTGCACTGACGGTGAAAGTGAAACTAAAAATCATGGCTACTCTGACCAGGCCACTGGAACCTTTTGTTGAGAATATAGAGCAGTGGCATGTGTATACTGAGCGTTTTGAGCTTTTTGTTATTGTAAATGACATTACAGAAGCAAAGAAGGTGCCAATATTCTTAAGTGTTGTAGGGGCTAAAACCCACTCCCTGCTACGCAGTTTACTACACCTTGTTAAGCCTGAGACTAAATCTTACAGTGACATTGTGGAAATCCTGGGGTCCCATTTTTCCCCCAAATCACTGGTAATTGCTGAAAGATATCGGTTCCACAAAAGAGACCAAAAAGAAGATGAAACAGTTGTACAATTTGTAGCAATTTTAAAAAAACTAGCAGAACCCTGTGAATTTAAAGAGATGTTAAATGATGCCATGCTACTGCGGACAGTAGGTGTGCTGTACAAGTGAGCTAACAGAAGCGCCTACGACCAGAGGCTCACTTACATACAGAAGCTGTTGATAGCTGTCTCCATGGAACTGGCTACAAGGGAGGCGCAATAATCGGGCATCCGCTAGGGTGCAAAAAGTTGTCAACACAAGAACTACCCAAAACTGTGAGAGTCAAGAATTGTACTGCTGTGTAAGCCAGGTCCCAGGCACAAATCTGGTGTAAAGGACCTGGTGTTCGACACTGTGCAAAAAGAACGTTAGTGTCTGTAAACAAAAGAAAAAGAGGCCTGTGGTCGGCAACAAAAAGAACACTTCATCCCTATGGAGCAGAACCAGGAGACCAGGTGCACCTCAAGAATCGAAGTGCACGAATGTTTTGTCTCTGCATGGGCTCACAAATACGGGTAACGCGTTGTTGGAATGCAAAAACGCATGAACTGACACCGGTCACCGCATCTCGCTGGTCCCAACAGGATTAAAGAAAGCACGGGTGCAGCCGTTCTCGCTGGTCTCCGAGACTGTGTATAAAGAAAAGCTACAGCATCTTCCGCTTAAGGCAACAAAAACTGTTCTGAAGACGTATACGGGAGAAGCTGGTGCCCATGTTGGGCACTATGATTTGATGTTAAGGGTGGAGCTCAATGGACAGGCTGCTAAATTGCACTGTTTGTGGTGAGAGGTAACTACCCAGCCTCTTAATGGGTAGGTCTTTGCTTGGGAGATATTCAGCTGAACTGGCAGAAGTGCACCGGATTATGACTAAAGAAGAAACCAGTCTAACCCTATACTAAGGAAACATGCTGCTGTTTTTGAGATGATTTGGGAAGTATGAAGGGAATCACTGTGACATTGAACATTAAACCTGACAGTCCACCAAAATATCTGAAAGCCCGGAACTGTGCCATATGCCATCAGGCCAAAAGTTGAAGCAGACCTGGAGCGCCTGGTCACCAATGGAGTCCTAATACCAGTTACCCATAGCTCATGGGCCACTTCCTATCGTCCCAATAGTGAAGAAAGATGGCTCTCTCCGGATTGTGCGGGTGATTTTAAAGTCACTGTCAACCCAGTGTTGTGTGCAGTAGTAATACCCGCTTCCCCGCATCGATGACCTCTTCGCAGGCCTGGCTGGAGGACAAAAGTTCAGTAAGATTGATCTGAGTCAAGCATATTTACAGATGCATTGTCGATGAAAAGTCCCAAGAGCTGTTGACTATTGTGACTCATATAAGGGGCTTTATCGATACTGTCACCTACCCTTCGGAATAATGTCTGCTCCTCGCCCTGTTCCAGAGGGCTATGGACCAGATCTTGTGTGGCTTGTCAGGGATTCAGTGCTATCTGGATGATATCCTGGTCACTGGAAGGAATGAAGAGGATCACTTAAAGAATTTAGAGGCTACCCTACAAAGACTGGAAGAGTATGGCCTACGAGTTCGCAAAGACAAGTGTGAATTCTTCAAGCCCTCTGTTGAATATTGGGACACATCATTGATTCTGCAGGTCTTCATAAGGCCCCTGCAAAGTTAAAGCTATTGTTGGAGGCTCCCCCACCTCGAAATGTAAGCCAGCTGCCGCTCGTTTCTAGGACTACTGAACTATTATGGAAAGTTCATCTCACAGTTAGCCACACTGCTAAAACCACTTCATGAGCTCCTTGGGCAGAACAAGGCCTGGAAGTGGACTGAAGCCTGTGATGTTGCATTTAACAAAGCTAAGGATGCATTGCTAAATTCTGAAGTTCTAACGCACTTTGATCCATCCTTACCCCTACAATTGGCCTGCGATGCCTCCCCTTATGGAGTGGGAGCAGTCGTGTCACACATTATGCCTTTGGGAGAGAGAGAGACCTATTGCTTTTGCTTCATTGCACTCTAAGCAAAGCAGAAACTAACTATGCCCAAATCGAATGTGAGGCATTAGGAATTGTTTTTGAATTCGGAAGTTTCATCAGTACCGTGTTTGGGCGAAAGTTTACTCTTCTCACAGACCATCGACCTCTGACGTCAATTTTTGGACCCTACACAGGCATTCCCCCATTAGCTGCTAGTCGTATGCAACGTTGGGCATTGTTTACTTTCAGCACACACATATATGAAAATCAAATATCGGAAATCCACTCTGCACGGCAATGCAGATGGCCTCTCAAGGTTGCCTTTGCCGGTCAAACATCAAGATAGTGCCCAAAAGGAAATCTTCTACCTTTGAACAGGTAGAGAATACACCCATCACTGCTACTCAGATAAAGAAGGCAACTCGCGTCTGACCCAGTATTGTCCCAAGTTATGGACCTGGTGATGCATGGAAATCTCGACAAACCTCTCCGGTCTCACCCGACCGAATGGTTTGTTACCTACATGTCCAGGAGGACGGAGTTATCGGTCCAATCTGGTTGTTTGTTGTGGGGGAGACGTGTGTCATTATTCCACCACCACTGAGATCACAGATGTTAGAAACAGCTACATTCCGGTCACTGTTGAATAGTGCGCATGAAGGAAATTGCACGAAGCTATTTTTTGGGTGGCCTGGATTGGACAGTGCTATTGAAGAGAAGGCAAAAGCTTGTATGTCATGTCAGAGGTGTGAGGAATGCACCCCAGTGGGCGCGTCCCCTACACTTCCCATGGGGAGGGACTGGCCTGAAAACCTAATGGCAACGTATTCAGGACATTGACTTCGCTGGCCCCCTTGAAGGAAGCATGTTCTTGGTGGCAGTAGATTGATGCCCATTCTAAATGCTGCCAGGAAGTGGTCAGTATAATGCGCCAGTGTCCTCTATAATGCAGAGTCTCTAGTTCCACTACTGCAGAGAGTACTATCCAAAAAACTACAGGGACTCTTAGTCGTTTCGGTCTGCCAGAACAACTTGTGAGCGGACAACGGACCGCAGTTCGTCTCTCAGGAGTTCAAAATTTTTATGAAGGCAAATGGGATACACCACATCACGTCAGCACCATATCATCCATCCACCAATGGATTAGCTGAAAGATTTGTGCAGACAATGAAACACATGCTTTGAAATCAGCAAGGGGACAACACTCCATTCAAAAGCGTCTGGATACCTTCTTACTTTCCTACAGAAACACACCTCATGCTACGACCCAGGCATCCCCGGCCTTTCTAATGATGGGACGACAGCTGCGCACTTGCTTTGATCTGCTGAAACCTTCTGAACCCGACAAATTGTGCAACATCAGCAGCAATATCAAGTCATCAGACGGGCACCCAGAGCAAAAGACCGAACCTTTAGCCCTGGGACAGCCAGTTTTGGCTCGGAATTATACTTCCAGAGCTAAATGGGTCCCTGCCACGATCATCACTCAAACAGGACCTGTTTCCTACACAGTCCAGACTGCAGAGAATCTTACCTGGTGGCGACATGTAGATCAGCTGTTGCCAGGTCATGCCAGTCCTCAGGACACATCTGCAGTTGAGTGGTCTGACTTCACCTCTTCTGGTGAGACACGAATCACGAATCACCTGTTTCTGACTGTTCTCCTCCATTACTAGCCGGCGGCTGAGATACCCTTTGCCCAGCACGAGCTGATACCACCTCCTCCACCTGTTCGTGCTGCGACCCCTGAGCCATGGTACTTTTTCGGTGGCAAACCACACCAGGATCATTCGGAGTTTCGCCGTAATCCACCTAGAGACAGAAGGCCTCCTCATCGGCTGGATCTTTTAGCTAGGGCAACAACCACGAACCCTTATGGTTATGGGGCAAAAATAATCCCAGGGTTTAGCGGAATGGAGGCAGTCTACCCTCCTTCTCTAGTCTAGTGTGTGTTTTATTTAGGGAATGTTCTTATTGGGGGGGAGGAATATGTTGTGTATTTGGTTGTCATGTTTTTTGTTCCCATGGCAACTGAGTTAGATTATTAGGGGATAGCCTACCCTATTGCGGCCAGTTAGGTGAGCTCTGTGTGTGTAAATAAATGCTAGTTTTGTTAGTTGTCTGCTGTCTGGCCTCAACTGATTTCTTCCTAAACTGGCTGCCCCCAAGGATACAACATCGATGCTGTGAGTAGAGATGAAGGGAGAGATGATTTGGAGCCTCTGTTCCATATCCAAGGTGAGATCCCCAAGACTCCAGATTCAGAAAAGAGGAACTGCTACTGCCTCCATCCCTCTCCCCCCGCCCCACAGCTACACTTGCCTGATTGGAGGTCTCAGATAGGCAGGCCTAGTTTTGATTTGATTTGCTGTCTGAGGTTGTATGTGTAGGAATGGGGAATGTGCTGCTCGTTGAGTTATTTTGATTATGACTGTGTGTAGCCCACTATATGAGCGATGTACCCTCACTGCCCCCCTACTATATCTTGACCCCACCCACCGTACACCCCGCATTGGGGACATTACAGGCTGTATGTATTATATGCTGAACCATAACCAATTGCCAGCGTCCCCCCATACTAGGTATGTTTCCCCCGGTGACCAATGACTGACACATCAAACTCTTTGTACCACCTTTATTTAATATTTATAACTGATGTCAAGGGCACCTAGGAGTTAAGATATGTTCTTTTAAGTGTGTTATAAAAATGTAATTATTCAAATAAGTAATGATTAAGTATGAGCTATGAGAACATCCACAGTTACTGTAAATAGGAGAAAATGCTATAAGGGATAGAAACGTCATGCTTGAGCGATAAAGCAGCAACTAACTGGCAGGGATTAGAAAGAAATTTCCTATAAGGAGAAGTTATTCCTTAACTGTTAATACAGGGTTCTTGTCCTTTCCTTTCATACAACTGGTTCTAGGCACTGTTAGAGACAAGATATTAGACTAAATAGACAACTGGCCCTATCTGGTATGGCAACGTCAGTGTTCCTAGGATTGTTTAACTGCTCACACCAACACCACATCAGAGTTTAAGACAGGAAGTGAAGAATATTCTAGCTAAACTGCAGGGAGAAGGTATAGAGGCAGAATATAATTATCCATATTGCAGTTTGACTAGGATGCCAGATCAACACAATTCTGGGAAAATGCCACAAGATCTCTAGGGCCTACAAGTTTTCAAGAGATTTAATTTAATGTTCCATTTGGAATGCAGTGTATTTTTTGTAAAATGAAGAAAAAAGTGTTGAGTAATAGCTGCATGTCAGTTAATAACTGACAGTTCAGTGAAGATCCAAGCGAAGGTGGAGAGTGTGGTTTGTATGTCACAGGCTGGCTAAGTGATGTGATATCCTCATTTAGTGACTGGTCCACGTACAAGACA
This sequence comes from Chelonoidis abingdonii, assembly GCF_003597395.2. Classification (NCBI taxonomy): domain Eukaryota; kingdom Metazoa; phylum Chordata; order Testudines; family Testudinidae; genus Chelonoidis; species Chelonoidis abingdonii. The sequence continues at coordinate 153,842,496 of NC_133769.1, read as the reverse complement.
GGAGCCTGCTACTGCTCTGAGGAAATGAAGTCAGCTCAATTGGTAGGGCTTTGGGGTATTGTGCTGAAGGTACTGATGCTCCAGAAGTGCCCAGGAAGGATTGTTCAATGCAGGTGTTCAAGGCATCTTTGTCTCTCTCTCTAGGTACTGAAACATCTGCGTCATTTAAATTTCACCAGTAACATGGGGGAGCAAGTGGATTTTGACGAGTCTGGGGACCTGATAGGGAATTACTCGATTATCAATTGGCATCTGTCACCAGAAGATGGCTCTATCATGTTTGAGGAGGTTGGACACTACAATGTTTATGCCAAGAAGGGAGAGAGGCTCTTTATCAATGAAAACAAAATCCTGTGGAGTGGATTCTCCAGGGAGGTAAGTGCCATAGGTCACCTTATGGCCTCACCACGGTGTTTTCTAAATCTTTGAAAGCTGAGCCTTTCTTCAAGAAAATTAGATCTCACACCCACACCCACACCCACACCCACACCCCATTCCAGTGCCACCATGTGTTATTAAGGGCCAGTTCATCTTAATTTATGTATCCTCCATGCTCCTCAGCTAGTGCTTCACTTCTCAATCTCTCATAGTTAAGAATGCTGATATTTAAAATACTGTTACCTCTTTTAGCCCCATTGGCTAGCCAAAATGTTGTGCATTGCAAAGTTGTTTCTGTTAGGAAGAGAAATTGATTAGACGAGTCAGGTATATTCTTGGGTTTGGGTTGTTGTTTTTTTAAGAAGAAAATGAACACAAAGTCCTGTTTCCCTGAGCATAATAGAAACAAACAACAGCAGGCAGTGTCCTTGCTCAGAAATCCCCAGGTCTGCCACTCTAGCAGGCTCTGTGCCCAAGCAACTCAGTCACATTACTTCCTCTCAGAGATTTTTTTTTCCTTTCAGGAGGCTAGAAATCCATCTGCTGGCGTCCTATCTCCAATACCCACAATCTGTAATCTATATCCTGATTGAGCCCCTGCATTTACTACCAGGGCAAACCTCTGTTAATCTACCTACATTATTTCTGGGATGCCTTGCCATCCATTTTCTCAGGAAATAGCTTCCATTTTTTGCAGCTGGTTTACTATATACTACAGCCCCTTTTGTTGAACCTGATAGGTACTTCACACGCACATTGGTTTTAATTAGATTTATGATTAACTTTGGAATTTAGGGCTTGTTTAGATGAACACTTAATGCACAGCAAACTGGGCTGCACTATTAATCTAGATAGGCTCCTAGATCCACTGCTTGCAGCCATTAGCATCTTTCAGCATAATAATATCATTGTTAACCACTGACTTCGCATCTATTTAAATTAATAGGACAGTTCACACCTCAAAGCTATGGTTTCAGTCTCTCTGAAAGCTCAAGCAGAAGATTCTGCATCAGTTATACTTGCTTCACCTTTTGAAAGTTTTATTCACTACCTGAAATTTACACTTTTTAAAAATGAAAGTTCAGACTGGCAAACATTTAAGAGATCCATCTAGAATCCCCACACTCAAGTAATCCTACCCCTATACTGCCTCACATCACAGTAGCTGAGGGAATACACATTACACATTCGTAAGGAATGTGAGTGAGGGATTACAGCAGGAGCTGAAGAGCCAGGTGTCTTGGGTTCCATTCCTAGCTCTGCTGCTGACTTATTGATTGGGCAAGGTCATTTCCCTTCTCTCTGCCTCACTTTCCCTATTAATGCTGACTTTCACAAGGGGAATTGGAAAATCATTGCTGAAAGTTTGTAAAATAAATACTTTGAGATCCTTGGATAGAATGAGCTATAGATATGCCATGGGTCAGTGTTATTTGGAGCAGACACCTGGCTGCAACACTGCGTCAGAGATTTATAGGACCATAAGCAACAGGCCTAGAACTGTGAAGTTTCATGCCCAAAGCCCTATATTGAACAGTGTTACCTTCAACAGACCCTTTATCCCTATGATCCTCCAGTTGCTTTCAGTTCCTGCAACTGTCCAATAGGCCTCTGTTAGATCTCTCCCTGCCATCCTTGAGTAGTTGACTCTTATATTCCCTAGGCAAGTTCAGAGACTAAAGTTCTGGATCTGGGAGCACCAGCAATAAATTTCATTTCAAAAGAGATGTAAAAACTGAGGTGCTAGCCATTCTGATCGTTACAGATCCTCTGGCACTTTCCCCACAAGTTGTGGAAAAATTGTGAGCCCAAATTTTCTGACTGGATTCTAGACGGGGTAATGACATTCTTCTGGTTTAAGGTACCCCTGCAGTATCTGCTGAGTACAGTATTCATCATCACTTCCTGACCTATACTATTGTGTGGCATTACTATACCCCATGAAACAGCTGTTATGTTCTATTACAGAGGTGGTTGAGTTGGATCAGGATAGATGTAGTAACCCCTGTGTTTTTCTACATGTTTTAAGTTTGCAAAGCTTTTAAAGTCCCTTGAGAATGAAAGGCTTCTTTATGTATAACAGTTTATTATTGATTCGTAGGTGATCTATTGATCTATCCAACCATCTATCTGTCTTAGGGTTTTATACAGCTTCCATGTATAATCAAAAGCAATAGTATGATCCTTTGTGGACTTCAGAGAGTCTCTGACACTTTGGGTCAGATTTGTAAAGCTAGTTAGGAGCCTAAAGATGCAACTAGATGCCTAGTGGGATTTTCAAAAGTGCCAAGGAGCTAGATCCACAAAGGGATTTAGGCGGTCTCACACCTAACTCCTAGGCACCTTGCTGCTCAGTGGAATTCATGACCCAGAGTCAGGCCCCCAGACACACCCTGGGGAGCCACTTAAGCTGGCCAGTTCCATTTTGGGTAAATAATTACATACTCCTTGAGCTGGATGAAGAGAGGAAAAAAGAGAGATTGACTCTGTAGCCTGGTGGTTAGGGCACAGATCCGAGAGGTAGGAAAGCCAGTCAAGACCCTGCTCCTAGTAATATTCAATTATTTCTACAAAGTGGAACAGCTCCTAAAGGACAGATTGAGAGACACCTACCCTGGAGCATGGTAATTAGGGCACGCACCTGGGAGTGGAAGTTTGAGTCCCTGTTCCAAATTAAGTATTGAAACCTAAATCTTCTGCATCCCTGGTGACTATAGCAGGTAGCCTAATCTCTGGGCTATTGGATAGATTTTTGCCAGCCCCAAACGTCCCCACCTGGTTGTCCCCAGCTGTCTTTTGTATGGTTGGGCGTGCTCTGAGCACACCTAGTAAATCAGGCCTCATAGATGACACAGGCAGGGAACACTAAATTTGTTAATCCTGCTGGGACTTCAGCATGAGCAAGCACCACTAAGCAGCTATCAGCTTCAGAACGTAAGCAGTTTTGTGCATGACTACCGACAGAACCTTAGGCACCATGCGAATTTAGGTCCCAGGTGTTTTGAGGACCTCAATGGCAGTTAGGCACCTAAGTTCCTTTGAGTCCCTAGCTTATGGCATCTAATTCCCTTCATTTCAATGGTAGTTAGGTGCCTGGGAGCTTTTGAAAATCCCCTTAGGTGCCTATCTGCAATTTTAGGCACCTAAGTACCTAAATATCTAACCATTCTCCCTTTTAGGGGTTAAACTTTTTCTCAGAGTAGTGTACATTTTACATCTGCAAACTTAATCAGTGATGATTTTATGTTTTTGTTTTTTTCCAGGTCATTGATAAAAATTATATAGTGTACGGCTGAGAACTAATCACTGCAGGATCTCATTGGAAATAGATGTGCTTTATGACAATTCCCCATTTGCAACTTCATTTTAAGACCTATTAGTTAGCAAGTTGTTAATCCATTTAGTGAGTGCCATGTTAACTTCATGTTGTTTCAATTTTTAATAAAAATGTAATGCGGCACCAAGTCAAATGCTTTACAGAAGTCTAAGTAAATTCCATCAACCAAACATATCTCATCAAAAAGATATGAAGTTAGTTTGACATGATCTGTTTTCCGTAAATCCATGTCGATTTGCATGAGTTGAATTCTTTATTAATCTAGTCCAGTATCAGTTGCTCCATTATTTTGCCTGGGATTGATGTCAGGCTGACAGGTCTATAATTACCCATGTCAATCCATTTATCCTTAATGAACACTGGCAGAGCATTAGCTTTCTTCCAGTCTTCTGGTATTTCCCCAGTGCTCCAAGACTTACTGAAAATCAGCATTAATGGATCAGTGCAATCCTCAGCCATCTCTTTAAAAACTTTTTGATGCAAGTTTTCCAGACCTACTGATTTAATGTCTAACTTTAGTAGCTTCTGTTTAACATCTTCCTGAGATATTGGTGAAATTGAGAAAGTGTTATCATCATCATATAATGAGACTGCATTATGTTTTTTCCCCAAATCCAGAAGAGAAATAGCTATTGAGCTTTTGCCTTTTCTGCATTATTATTGATAATTCTACTTTTTTGAATGTAGTAATAGACCTATAACATTGTCAAGATTCTTTTTGTACCTATTATATTTTTAAATGCCTTATTATCCTTACTTCTGCTGGCCACAGATTTTTCTGTGTGTCTCTTGGCTTCCCTTGTCAGTTTTCTACAATTCCTAACTTCTGATTTATATTAATTACTATCAGATTCCCCTTTCTTCCATTTGATGTATCTGTGTGTGTGTGTGTTTAATTTTTTTACAGCTGCCTTCACTTCTCCTCTAGCCCAGATTGGTTTTTTAACCTGCACAGCCCTGTTCTTCAATAGCAGGATTGTGACTTTCTGGGCATTTAGTAAAGTGTTCTTAAATGACTCCTAATTATCATTTGTATGTTTGGGATTAAATTCTTCATCCCAGTTAATTTCGCTCATAATTGTTTTCAGCTTTGTGAAATCGGTCCTTAAAGCAACAAGTGTATGTGTGTGTGTGTATATATATATATATATTTGGTTTAGAGTTTATTCTGCTTGCACATCATCATCTTTTACTTCTGTGGTCAGTTCTTATTTATCTGCTAGGACAAGGTCTAATATAGAATTCCCCTGTGTTGGCTGCAACATTTTTTGGGTTAGAAAATTGGAAAATATTGAGAGAGAGACCGACCAACCTTCAGGATGGGTATCTCTCCAGAATTTTATACTGTTCTCATCACCATAGTATCTGATCTTAGCACATTTTGTAATTTCTCACCAGAGTAGAATGTGTATGAGTATGGTGACCTGATGTCCCGATTTTATAGGGACAGTCCTGATATTTGGGGCTTTGTCTTATATAGGCTCCTATTGCCCCTCACCCCCTGTACTGATTTTTCACACTTGCTGTCTGGTCACCCTATGTATGAGCCCCTTCCCCATCGAGGTTCTGGATCATGCATTTGCATGTTTAACCAGACTACTCTTTGTCTTGCAGGTGCCAGTCTCTAACTGCAGCACGGATTGCCTCCCAGGTACCAGAAAAGGTATCATCGAGGGAGAGCCTACCTGTTGCTTTCAATGCGTGAAATGCTCTGACGGGGAATACAGTGATGAAACAGGTAATACGGAAAAAGCATGTGTGGTTTGCAAAGATTCCTGTGAGCCCCCACCAATGGATCGTATTTGTAAGTGCAATTAATTCCCAGCCACTGTTCTAGTCTGCTAGAATAACGCTGAACTGAAGCAACAGAGAACTTGGAAAGTCCTCTGAGAGAATATCACATAGGAAAGATGCATGAAGAATGATTAGTTCCTTTTTTAAGTGAATTTGTGCTAGTGAAAGCTGCCAGATTCACAGACCTGAAGAATGAACCTCTCGATCATCCCCAAAAGAGGTACAGCACATGCAGCAGCCTCCCTAGTTCAAATTGCCTCAAGGCGCTGCCAATAGACTTCATTGGGACCCTCTCTAAAGGGAAGAGGGGAGTTCAGTTTTTGTGGCTCATTCGTTTCCTAACCTCTGCTAAAAAAACCCTGCTCTCAGCCCCCTCAGAGCCATGTCAGTCTTATCCCCTACTGCACAGTTAGGTTTCCTAAGGAAGACAGATGGGAAAAGATTTGCTCAAGGGCACACAGGAAGCCAGTGGAAGAGCCACAAACAGTACCTAGGAATCTGACATCAGTATTCCTACTAAACCATCGCAATAACTTTTGGTCCCCCAACAACCGAGAGGTGAAAACCTCCATGATTCAATTCCAATCTGCATCCACCTTTTTATATGTTTATATAGTCCCCATTTTATCAGGAAATAAAGTCCATTCTGTAGCAGAATCCATTGTAATCAGACATCCATGTATTCACACTGCACAGATGAACATTTCCCTTAATTGAATTGGCTACCACAGTTTCTGCAGGAAATAAAGCAGATTGATATGACCTGGGGGCACAAATCAACTCCTATTGAAGTGAGAGTTAGATTAAACCATACAGTTCCACTCTGGAGGGAAAAGGTAATAACAGTTTTAGAGCAAACTGGAAATTTTTGAATTTCCAATGTCTCAGTCAGACTGATACCTAAGAGTTGGGCACATCCCAGACAATGAAACCAAATTATTGTGTCAGCAAATTTCTGCATCCAAAACCACGCTGCACTCCAAAGTGCAGCCATCTCCTTGCCCTCACTGGCATCATGTGTCACAGTCCAGGCTTCAGCACTATCTAAAATGTGTTACCATGTGTGTGAACCACATTCTTAGCATATCAGAAATGAATTTCCATTCTTTAATATGAGGATTTGGTACCATATGTTTCTTGATTCAAATACTATAAGAAATTAAATCAATATGCATGTAATAGCTTATTTTGAATTAGATAGAAAACAGAAGTCCTGACCTCTGAAGTAAAGATCCCCTGGCACTTTTCTAAAGATTTAAGGAACGGTTTCTGCTGCCCTGTTAAAATTCCAAAGGGGTGATTTTATTCTGCCTTTCTAAATTTCTTCTCCTAATTCAGTTGGATAAGTTACTTTTTTTCATTTCCTGTGCTTAACAGTTTTACAGTGTAGCTATACATGGTTAAACAATTGCTGCTCTTCACCCCAGCGGTAGTGTCTGGATCAGGTCATAGGTGGCCCATGTGCACCGGTCAGTTACCATGTTGTGGTCAGGAGACAATTGGTAGAATCACAGTTGAACAGGGTCAGGAAGTCAGGGTCAGGCACCAAGTTGCAGGTGGGAGCCAAGTGGTGGAGTCAGGGTCAAGCTGGGTCAGGATACTAGGAAGTCAAGGTCAGGTACCAGGTTACAATAGCAAAATCAAAGATGAACCAGGGTCAGAAGCCAGAGTCTAGGATCCACAGCAAGGCAAGGTCTGGAGCAAAAGCAAGCAGACAGTCAGTGTTATTGCTCAGACAGCTCCTCATAATGGCTTTCTGGCTTATATACCAGCATGAGCTAATCAGTGGGCTGCAGGGAGCCACCACTCAGGTCCTGCTGGGAGGTACTTCCTGTAATGTCTAGCTTCACAGTGTCCTCCAGCAGAAACCCAACCTAAGTTTCCAGTGGTGATGCAGAAGCTTCAGTAGCCCAGAACCCCACAGTCCCACGTTCTAATCCTGCAGGGTCTTACACTGTCCTCCTTCAAGGTGGTGCCAGGCCAGGCTAATTGTGATGAGTCCTGTATCATCCCCCCACCAGGTCAAGGGTGTGGATATGGGAAGTGTCCAAGTGTGCTCCTCAGGGCTGTAGACTTCCCAGTCCACCAGGTGGCCACATGTCCATCGGGAGTTGAGGTTACATGCACTTTTTACTCATCATGACCCTGCATTGTGACTGGTGGTGGGGTTCAGTCAGGGAAGAGGTTCTCAGCACAGAGCTTCAGAAGGGAAATGTGAATGGGCCTCAGTCTGAAACTATGTGGTCTGCAAGTCTATGGAGACAAACCACGTTCTACTTCAGGAGATGAGCAGCAGTCTTGGCAAAATGCAGGTGATTGCAGGGATGAAGTTGGCCATTTTAGTCAGACGGTAAGGCTGCTGTGCAGCCATCAGACCCTGGGAGCTCCACAATGAAGTCTAGGCTGATGGGCAAACAAGGCCTACTTGGAGTCTCCAGGGATACTAAGATACTGAGGGCTTCTGTTCAAAACATCTTGGTACATGTACAGCACATGCAGGAGTCCACAAAAGCCCAGACTTTGTCCTGAATGAGAGACCACCAGAAAAAACAGGCAAGCATGCAGGAGATATTTAGGTGGCCAAAGTGACCCACCAATGGAACGTTGTGGCATGGTCATAGCACCTCCAGTCAGGGGCGCCCCAGAGGGACATATAAGCACTAAACAAAGCATGTTATCCCATCCCTCACAGAACACTGTCTCTTAGCCCACAATGGCATAGACTCTGTTTTTTGGGCAAATGAGTGTTCTTTCAAGGCAGAATTGATAAGTGAGAGCAGGTCTTGCTGAACGGTGACATTGACAACATTACTAGTCTTGAGGAGGTGAGGAGTCTCAGAAGTAAGTTCTTTGTTTTCCTAGTAATATCTCCCCTTCTGCAATAGAGCACTGGCTCTTCTATTTTGGTTTCCAAGGCAGTAGGGAATAAACTCAAACTCAGAGAAGAACGAGACCCACTTTAACTGCCTCTGATTCAAAGATTGGGCCTTGCAGAGGTACTCCAGGTTCTTCAGGTCAATAAAAACCTGTACTGTGTGCCAAGCTCCCTCAAGATGATGACGCCATTCATAAAATGCAGTCTTGATTGCAATGAGCTCCTTGTCCAGTATTCCATAGTTCATCTCTATGAGGGTGAGTTTTTGAGAGCAGAATACACAAGGTAGCAGAACATAAGAACATAAGAACAGCCGTACCGGGTCAGACCAAAGGTCCATCTAGCCCAGTATCTGTCTACCGACAGTGGCCAATGCCAGGTGCCCCAGAGGGAGTGAAGCTAACAGGCAATGACAAGTGATCCTCTCTCGCTGCCATCCCATCTCCCACCTCTGATGAACAGAGGCTTAGGACACCATTCTTTACCTTCCTGGCTAATAGCCATTTACGACTTAGCCACTTGATTTATCCAGTTCCCTTCTAAACTTGTTTATAGTCCCAGCCTTCAACACCCTAGATAAGGACGTTCCAACAAGTTGACTGTGCACTGTGTGAAGAAGAACTTCCTTTTATTTGTTTTTACTGCTACCTATTAATTTCATTTGGTGACCCTAGTTCTTATATTATGGGAATAAGTAAATAACTTTTCCTATCCAACATTTCTCCACATCACTCATGATTTTATATACCTTTTCATATCCCCCTTAGTCTCCTCCTTCCAGCTGAAAGGCCTGTCTTTAATCTTCCTCGTATGGGACCCTCTCCAAACCCTATCATTTTTGTTGCCCTTTTCTGACCTTTCTAGTGCTAGAATATCTTTTTTGAGGTGAGAGAGCCACATCTGTACACAGTATTCAACATGTGGGCGTACCATGGATTTACAATAAGGGCAATAGTAATATTTCTGTCTTATTCTCTATCCTTTTTATGATTCCTAACATCCTGTTTGCTTTTTTGACTGCCTCTGCCACACTGCATGGACATACTTAGAGAACTATCCTACTTCTTGTAGCTAAATTAGTCCCCATCATATGTACGTATAGTTGGGTATTTTTTTCCAATAGCATGACTTACATTTGTCCACATTAAATTCATTTGCCTTTGTTGCCAACTCACTAGTTTTGTGAGGATCTTTTTGAAGTTCATCACAGTCTGCTTTGGTCTAAACTATCTGAGCAGTTTAGTATCATCTGCAAATTTTGCCACCTCACTGTTTATCCCTTTCTCCAGATTATTTATAAATAACTTGATAGGATTGGTCGAGGACTTACCCTCTCCATTCTGAGAATTTACCATTAATTCCTACCCTTTGTTCCCTGTCTTTAACCAATTCAATCCATGAAATGACCTTTCCTTTTATCCATGCAGCTAATACTTAGAGCCTTGGTGAGGGACTTGTCAAAGGCTTTCTGGAAATTCTAAGTACACTATGTCACCTGGATCCCTTGTCCACATGTTGTGACCTCTTCAAAACTCTAACAATTAGTAAACATGATTCCCTTTACAGAAACCATGTTGACTATTGCTCAAGAATTTATGTTTTTCTATGTGTCTGACAATTTTATTTTTAACTATTGTTTCGACTAATTTGCCCGGTACCGACCGTTAGCCTTACCGGTCTGTAATTGCTGAGATCACCTCTAGAGCCCTTTTAAATATTGGTGTTACATATAGCTAACTCCAGTCATTGGATACTGAAGCGATTTAAAGGACAGGTTTCACCTTAGTTAATAGTTCTGCAACTTCGCATTTGAGTTCTTTTTCCGAACTCCTTGAGTGAATGCCATCTGGTCCCGGTGACTTGTTAATGTTGAGTTTATCAATTAATTCCAACACTCCTCTAGTGACACTTCAATCTGTGACAGTTCTCAGATTTGTCACCTACAAAAGCCAGCTCAGGTTTGGGAATCTCCGTAACATCCTGCCATGAAGACTGAAGCAAAGAATCCATTTAGTTCTCCGCAATGACTAATCATCTTGTATTGATCGTCAAGGGGCCCCACTGGTTGTTTAGCAGGCTTCCTGCTTCTGATATTAAAAAACATTTTGTTACTGGAGTCTAACTCTCTGCAAGAGTACTGTCCCGATGGTCATGTTGGACACATCCACTTCCATTATTAACAGGAAAATTGGGTGAGAGTATGCCAAAATCAGGACTGTCGTGAAGGCGATCTTAAACCGGTCAAAAGTGAGCTGGGCTTCAGGTGACCAAGTGAAACAAATGGCTTTATGAAGGATGGAGGTCAGGGGGTTATTTGTTCTGAGAAGTTGGCAGTGAGTCACCTATAAAAATTTGCAGAAGTCCAGGAAGCACTGAAGTTCTCAGAGGAGCTGGAATGCTGTCCAGTTGTGCATGGCTTCCATCTTCTACAGGTCCATCTGAGTACTCTCTGGGGAAACTACGGAACATAAAACTTCAAGGATGGTCTGGTCAAAGGTGCACTTCTCTAGTTTGGCATAGAAACCATGCCTCCATAGTCTATCCAGGACAGACCAGAGAGTCTGCTGCTCAGGGTTCTCAGAAAACTCCAGTATATCATCAGGAAAGGTGATTATATACAGTCTAAGATGTCCCTGAACATATTGTTTACGAACTGTTGAAATGTTGTGAAGGCACTGGTTAAGCCAAACAGCATTACTGAGTATTCAAAGTGCCCACATCATGTACAAAAAGCAGTCTTCCATTCGTCCCGAGGCCTTGTGTGCTCTAGATTGTATGCCCCCCAAAACCTAGGTGAGTCATCAGGCGGTACAGCAGTTCCAGGATGAGGGGCAGGGGGTACCGGTTACAAATAGTCAGCTGATTCAATGCATGATAATCTATGCAGAGGTGCAGTCATACATTCTTTTCTTGCACAAAGAGGACTGGTGCCCCTGCTCAAGAGGTAGATCTCTGAAAGAAGCCTTTTACGAGATTTTCCTGGATATACATGCATAGTACCTCCATTTCTGGTTCAGGCATGGTGTATATCCATCCACAGGGCACCTTTGCCCTGGGTTGTAAGTCTGTTGGACAGTTGTAGTCCCTATGTGGGGGTAATGAATCCATGTTTTTCTTTCCCACCAGACCCAAGTAGTCTTGGTATCTGTACAGGAAGCTGAGGTTCTGGTCTGGAGTTACTCCTTTCTGGGTTAGCCCCTGCCATCCAGGGTCTCACTTCCAAGGGTCCTATCTGATCCTGGGGCCCTGGTTGCAAGTCACCTGGGGGGTTGTTGATTTGTTGGAGGCAAACTTTCTGGCAATATTTAGAGGAGAAGCGAATATTCCTCCACCACCAGGATATACACAGGCCGTGTTGCTACAACCAAAGAATGCCAAGAATTATTGGGAAGAAAGCATATTATTTCCTGGTGCCCTTCCCCTATGGCCTCTAAGGAAACAGTCTCTTGGGTCATCAGTTCTGACAGCAGAGGCAACCCATCAACCATTTCTACCAGGTCTGGTGTAGGTTTTGGCCAGAGAGGGATCTGGATGATTTGGGCTACCTTAGTGCCTGTAAAGTTGACAGTGACATCTATCATCACCAGTTGTGGTGGGATCTGCTGCACCTGCCTGAAGACTCACAACCTCAGCAGCAGTTAGAAATTCAGGGAAACCCCATGGTTCCTGGGTCAGGTTCTACTTGAGGGGTGAAGGTAGTTCTAGAGCATGGAGCTCTGGTAATGGCCAAGCTGTACCCCCACCCCGGACTTGGACTGGTCCATTTTCCAAGCTCTTTCCAGCTGGACAGGAGGCAAGGGCATGTCCTGGCACCCCACAGTACAGAGTTTCAGCTGCCATTGACATTCTTTCTCCTCTGAGGTCAGGTGTCTGCAACCCAGGCAAATCTGCATCATTTCAGGACTCGGGTCAACAGGCTTTGGTGTAGCAGGCAGTTCTTCTTCAAGTGATGTCCCTATGGCTGCTTTACTGTAGGTATGGCAGCACCCCCTGCGCCTGGGTTTGGAGAACTTCATCAGCAGTGCCCATCGGACTACACATGAGCATGTCCCCTCTTTTGCACTGCACGCAGGACATATATGAAGGGTTGTCTGGTCCGAAGGCCCCCCAGTTCCTTCTCTAACATCTTTGGTCTGGGACGGAATCTGCTAGCAGAGCCTGCTGTTTCTAGTCCCTCATAGATGGTGCCTTACCTGATAGTGTAATTAGTAGTTTCCTCTTCTTCTTCTTCTTTTTCCTTCTATCTAAAAAAAATTGTATATCTTTACAGTTGTTCTCATAGTTAGGTTTCCATTTTTGCCCGTTTCGCACCCTTGCCAACCAGGAAGCCTTTTTCCTTCACTCTTATGCACAACTTTTCCAGGTTTAAGAGGTGTGATTCGTGTGGGACCATCTTCTCGATAATGGACGGCCACCTGCAATGTATCCACTGTCAGGGAGAAGGACACATCCCTCAACTATGTTCCCATTGCCTTGGTCTGAAACCCAGAGCCAGGAGAGAAAGGGATATCAGATTGAAATTTCTCCTCATGAAGAAATCACTAGATGCAGCAATGAACCTGGGCCTGGACTCTGTCCCATAGAGGCCCTCGTGCTTTGCCAGGTCATCAGCTGACCCCCACTCTCCACACACTTGGAAAAGAAAGTCATCCTGTAATTGTGCGTTTGACAAGAAACGGGCTTCCTCTTCCTCACACTCTTGAGGCGCAGCCTGCCAGAATACCATCCCCAGCTAGGTCAGTGGCTTCAACCTCATCCAACAGGGGACACAGGTCCAGGGCTTGTCCAAGTACCTCTGGTACCGACTCAAAGAAACAGTCTAAAGACCCTGTCTGCACAGACTTTCAGCCCTCGGCACTGTTTCCTAGCTCTGGGGACCGAGGCGGCCTGTGCACAGGAGCTATGGCACTGACACCATTTCTGGCACCAACAAAGCCATCGGCACCAAGTAAGTCGTCACTTCTTCAACGGGACCTCCCCTAACTTCTACCTTCCTCTCTGGACTCACAAACTTCCTCCCTCACTCCGCTGAGAACAGCACCTCTCTTCCCCAGTGAGGAGGAGGAAGTAGAGGACGACGAGGGCTCCATTGTTCCCTCGACTACTGGACAAATTGCACTGGCTTATCCTCACTATATGCAAACTACTTCTGGCCCCCAGTCCTGACAGGGACCACCATGGACGCAGCCACATGTCCCACTCCTTGGCACTCTGTACCTCAAAGCAGCACTCTGGAACCCCCATATTCACCCTTGTCATATAATTATGATATATTTTATACAAAGCATGCCATGTAAGATATCATATGAAAGGTCATGATCTGCTGAAACCCATTGTTGTGTCCAAATATGTATATTGTTAGTGTGTATACAGTTATGAGATTTTGCTGTATGGCTGTTATTGAAATATGTTGTCAGTTTGAGAGTCTCTACTGCTAGATGGTGATAAGTGACCATTAATCAGTAGGGGAGTTGTAAACAAGGGATTTACAATACTGTAAGAGGGCTGCACAAGCATCACACAATGGGAGATTGCTCAACTCTGACTCAGCAAAACCCACCATGACATGTCTGGGCTAGTGTTTTCCAGGCATATGGACTGAGGATATAAAATAGGGGACAATAGTATCATGCTTTTGCCTTTCTCCTCCCCCACCTACACGGGGAGCAACAAGAACACGGGGAAGATAAAGACTTGAACTGAGGAGACTGGTCCCAGGTTTAAAGGGGAAGCCTGTGTATTAAAAACTTAGCATCTAGTAGGGTGAGAGAACTGCTTGTTTCAAATACTGCCTATTCTAATAAAGTTTAAAATTTAGACTTTAGCTTACCTTTTATTTTCTTTGGTAACTATCTCTGACCTTTTGTGCTTAGCACTTATAATCACTAAAATCTATCTTTCTGTACTTAATAAATCTGTTTTATATTTTACCTAAAACAGTGTATTTTGGTTGAAGTGCTTGGGAAAGCTCAACTTATTTTACAAAGGTGTGTGTGTGTGTCCTCTCCACACTGAGGGAGGGGTGAAGTGGGTAATAAACTTATAGTGATCAGGCACCTGATTAGGGCAAGATGGTATATTCCACAGTGCAAGGCTGGGGGCTTGGGAGATTTTCTGGTGCCTTTCTCTGTGTGATTCGTGAGTGGCTCAGGGAGAATTCATGGAATTTAGCTGGGTGTGGGACTCCACATGCTGTTGTACTGAGTGATAATAGTGCCCGGAGGGGGTTGCTGCTTTTCTCTAGCAAAGCATTATAAGAGACAGCCCAGGTTAGAGAATTAAGGGGGCACAGTGGTACCCCAGTTCCAGGTTGTTTATTCATAGGTGATCCTATCACACTGTCAACCAAACTGGTCATATTGAGACCCTTGGGCTATGCACAGGGCACAGTTTAGGAATGCTCCCAGAGAGCAAAGCTAGAGACCTCTCCCTTCTCCATCAGTCTCTTGCCCTCAGGAAGTCAAACTGCCACTGGTATCCACTGAGGAGGAAAAACAGGAGGAAGGACAGGAAGAGGATGCTTTCCCAACTTTACATTTTTCCTCCTCCTCACCTAATGAGGTGATTATGCCTCCACCCCCTGCATCTGCTGATGACTTCAGGCACTTTCAAGATCTATTCCACAGGATGGCAGACTCCCTATAGATTCCATTGGAGGAAGCCAAAGACCAGCAGCATAAACTGGTGAATATCTTCCACATATCCTCTTCCTCAAAGAGCACACTACCGATCAATGAGGCTCTTCTCGACCCTGTCAAGGTTCTGTGGCAGACCATGGCTTCCATCTCTCTGACCTGCAAACATGCTGACAAATTTTTTTTATTTTCGTACCCCACCGCACTTCTTTGGTGGTCAGTGTGGTGCAAGAGAGAAGCTGTCAATACCAATCTTGATATAGTCATCCAGGCAGAGATTGGAAACGCCTGGACCTATTTGGATGCAAGACATATTCTTCAGCCATGCTCCAATTTAGGATTTGAAATGATGAAGTATAATTATCTAAACTACTCCAAATTGGAGGCACTCTGCCATGACTTATCAGTAGAGGACTTACCATTTGAAGGTCAGAAACTATTCTCAGAGCATACAGAAAACTCTCTGCACTCCTTTAAAGAATCCCCAGCTACACTTCATTCTCTCAGGATATACACGCCAGCACCAAAGAGACATTCGACGAAGTACCAATTCCCCCCACAATCTCAAATTCAACAATACATCCCTCAACGGCAGTACAATACACAAGGCTGTCGACAAAGGACTCTGACTAAAAGTAGATAGCCAACTCCTCAAGAGGCTACCTATCATGCTCCAGCACCAAAATAACAATTTTGAAGGTGTGGTCGAGGTCCCAAGAAGCCTTCCCTTGTTCCAGTCATCCCTGCCATTCCTGCCATTCCAACAGTTTGATGACCAACTAGCTCCATTTTCCCCATCTTAAAGTCTCCTCACCTTGGACAAGTGGATTCTAGAGACATTCAAGGAAGGATACTCCATCCCCTTCCTATATATCCCACCCCACCACCTCTCCTCACCATCCATCTTCAGGACCCCTCTCATGGGGAGAAATAAGTCATCTTCTGCAACTGGGAGCCATAGAACAAGTTCCTTCCCAACACATGGGACAGAGCTTCTACTCCTACTATTTTCTGAGTCAGAAGAAGTCCAGTGGCTGGTGTCCCATCCTAGACCTTCGAAATCTAAACAAATTCATCAGGCTGCAACGTTTCAAGATAGTTACCCTCTCCACTATTATCCCAGCACTGGAACGGGGGACTGGTTCTCAGCCCTCGACTTCCAAGATGCATACTTTCATATTTCCATAAATCCTGCCACAGACAATTCCTCCAGTTAGTCATGGACACCAACCACTGCCAGTACAAAGTAATGCCCTTTGGACTATCCACTGTGCCTCAGGTGTTCTCCAAAGTCCTCATGGTAGTCACGGCCTACCTAAGGAAACAAGGAATCATAATTTTCCCATACTTGGACTATTGTCTCCTCAAGGCCCCATCTAAAATCAATGCTCCCTGAGCCGTCTGTGTAATAGTGGAGCTGTTCACAAAGCTAGACCTCCTTGTGAATCTAGAAAAGTCCACTCTAATGCCAGTACAACAGCTGGAATTCATCGGTGCATAGTTGGATGCCATACAAGCCAGAGCCGTCCTACCATCTCACAGATTCTCAGCTATAATGGATCTGATATCCACCGCATGAGTCTACCGCCCAGATCTCTGCATGAATGTGCCTCCAGCTTCTAGGCCACATGGCAGCAGCCACGTTTGTGGTCAGGCACCCAAGACTGCACATGCAATGTCTTCAAGCTTGGCTCCATTCTATATACCTCCCTCACAAGCACAGCATTCACAAACTTTTATCTATGTTGAGGCAAGTCAAGGACTTACTGCTATGTAGACACAGCCCAGCTACCTTTGTGTTGGAGTTCCTTCCCTACAACCATCATCGACTATGTTCCTAACCACTGATGCCTCCCTAGTCAGTTGGGGGAGCCCATATACATGAACACACAGTGCACGGCAGATGGTCGTCCACTGACTCCAACTTACACATCAACCTCCTAGAACTATGAGCAGTCCACAATGCCTGCCAACATTTCCTACTTCTTCTCAAACATCATACCTTTGGAGAGGTGATGGACAATCTTGCCTGCATGTATTACATCAACAGGGCGGGTGAACTGAGGTCCCACTCTCTATGCTTGGAGGCGATCAAACTGTGGAACTGGTGTATCCAGAATGACATCTTCATTTCAGCCACGTACCTCCCAGGGCACCAAAACACCACTGTGGATGCACTGAGCAGGATGTTCTCACAGGATCATGAGTGAGAGTTGGATATGCGAGCATTCAACCGATGGGGCCGTCCCACCATCTCTCTCTTTGCCACTCAACACAATGTCCATTGCGCTCAATTCTGTTCCAGGTTGGGACTGGGGCACCGATCGCTGGGGGATGTGTTCCTCATAACCTGGGATGTACCACTCCCTTATGTCTTCCCTCCTTTTTCCCTCCTATTCTGAGCACTTTGCAAAATGTAGGAGGACTGAGCTCCTGTCATACTAATAGCTCCAACGTGGCCATGATAGGTCTGTTATACTTACCTTCTACGCATGATGGTATGTCGACCGATCTCTCTCCACCTAATGCTGTGGCTTCTTTCACAGGATGCATCTCCATCCCAATCCATAGATGCTCCACCTCAAATCCTGGCTCCTCCATGGTCCCAGGGTCCAGAAATAACCCACTCAGATGCAGTCAAACTTTTCAATAGCAGGCGTGAGATGACCAGATGAACTTACATTCACAAATGAACTAGATTTCACTGCTGGAGTGCCTCACACCAGGTTGATGCAGCACATGCTCTGTTGCCCCTTATTCTTGCCTACATTCTCCACCTGAAATAGTCAGGATTTGCCAATAGCTCTATTAGAGTACACTTGGCAGCAATCACAACCCTTCACTCCCCTATTTACGTCCTCTCTGTCTTCAGACACCCGCTCACAAAGCGCTTCTTGAGGCGTATTCAAAATCTCTATCCCCATATATGAGACCCAATCCCAAAATGTGACCCCAGCCTAATCCTACGTTCCCTGAAAGCCCCTGATTGAACCAGTGGCAACCTGTTCTTACAAACACCGTAACTGTGCGGCGACTCACCCCTGCGGCGCCTCCTGCTGGTCGCCTCAGGGAATTAGCTCTCCAGTCATCGGAGCGCCCTCTGCAGGCTGGTGTCCCGCTTTCCCTGGCCCCCCATGTCCCTCCTGGACCCGGTGTCCTTTTATCTGGGGTGCTGCCACCTGGCAATACACCCCTCAGTTTCTCCCCTCCCCGGGGAACCCACACACACTTTCCCCGCCTCACCTCAGTTGTAGGCTACTGCCAGTCCCCAACTAGCCCCCACTTCCTGGGGCAAACTGCAGTATAAGCTACTCATCATGAGCCAGGGAGTTTGAACCTGCTGCCTCTGTCTACCCCTTTTGGGCTGCCCCCTGCAACCCCAGTACCTATTCGGCCTTCCACTAGGCCACAGCCTGGGGTTTCCAGGCTGAAGCTCCTCAGCTCCCTGGGCCTTCCCCCAGCCCTACTCCAGCTCAGGTACCTTGGTACACTCCCAGCAGCCAGGTCCCTCCCTCTCAACAGGCTAGAGAGAGAGTGTCTCTGCTCCTGGCCCACTGCCCTCTTATAAGGGCCAGCTGAGCCCTGATTGGGGCATGGCCACATCTGAGCCTGCTTCCCCCAATCAGCCTGGGAACTGCTTGCTCCCAGCCACAGCCCTCCCCAGGGCTGTTTTAAGCCCTTTAAGGCCAGAGCGGGTGACACCCCGCTACAACATCTATCAATGAACACAGTCTTTCTTGTTGCCATCACCTCTGCTAGACAGGTGGGCAAAATCATGGCCCTCATGGCATATCCACCATACACAGTGTTTTATAAAGACAAAGGTAACACTATGTCTACACCTAAGATTTTTACCTAAGGTCCCAACAATTTTTCATCTCAGTCAATCGATACAGCTCCCTTGCTTTTTCCTGAAGCCTCACAGTAATCAACAGGAGGTGGCTCTACACACCCTAGATGGGAGGCGCACAGTAGTCATCTACTTGGATAGGACTAACTTCTTCTGGAAATTGCCATGATTATTCCTCTCCACCACCAAAAGATCCAGAGGCACAGCTATAGCTAAACAATGCCTCTCTAAATGGATCTCCCAGTGTATATGTATATCTTACAGACTCCACAACAGACAAATTGCTTCCTCAATCAGAACACATTCCACAGGTTTGCCATTCTTAATAATTTCCCCACTGATGACATTTATAAGGCAGCCATATGGGCATTGACAGAAATTTTCACCCGGCACTATGCTATTAGGCAATGGACACTCTCCTCGGAGATGCTGTCCTCTCCTCAGCAGTAGATGTCATTTCAAAGCCCCAGCCTTCCAACAAAGGGCACTACTTTCTAGTCACCTCCAGTGGAACACCCATAGGGACATCACTCAAAGAAGTTGTTACTCACCCTGTGCCGTAATGGAGGTTCTTCGAGATGTGTGTCCTCCTGGGTGCTCTACTACCTTCCTTCCTCCCCTCTGCTTCAGAGCCAAAAACAAACACTGTGGCAGAGAAGGAACTGGGGGCGATCAGACTGCACAGCACTATATATACATATCCCACACACAGCAGGAGAGAGGGAAAGGGCACATGCAGTCCGATGGGCACTGCTGGTGAAGATTTCTGATCCTAGGCACAGGGTGCTGTCGCAACTACAATGGAGCACCCATAGGGACACACAACTCGAAGAACCTCAGTTACTGCACAGGGCGAGTAACCCTCTGGCATGGGACCATTAGGCTCCCCTGCTTTCTTCCCTCCCCTTATGCAACTGAGAGTCAATGCACAGGACAAGATCAAGAAAGACCTCTAGACAAGTGGGGCTTTCAATGCAAGCTAGCTCATTTTTTACATCTCACTGAGTCTCCAACAGACTTGGTATAGTTGGGCTGCTCCACTCCACTTGACATCAGCCGCAAGCCGTTGGAAATGTGCAGCATAGGAGATGACCAGCCCTTTCCTCTGGCCGAGCTTCCAGAGGGCAGCCTCTGTGGAGCAGATCCAATGTGGGTCCTCAAAAAAGGTCGAGAAGGCTTTCTGGAAGGCATCACAGTTTGAGAGCACTAGGCTGTTCTGCTCCAATGGGGACGTCCAAGCGAGCATTTTGCTGGTAAGAAGGCTGACTACTAGCCCCACCTTTGTTTGGTCGGTGGGGTATGTACTGGGACAGAGCAGGAGGAGCAGCTTGCATTGGTTCAGCAACCCCTAGAATTTCTGGCAGTCCCCACCAAGCCATTCAGGCAGTGGCACTGTGGGAGCCATTTCAGGCCCATAGTGTAGCTGCTTCTCCCTGTGAGTGTGCCAGCTGCTCACATAGGCTTTATGCTTCAGCAGTGAGCTACCTCACTTGGGCCTGCAGCATGAGGTTCTCTGCCTGCAGGCAGATGACTTGGTCCTGCAAGTCCCAGTCCTTCAGGGAGCCGCGGTCGGAGGGCAGCCTGCCCCTTCCATCATCTATGGAGTGGTTGGATGGAGTGGGGAACCGAAGGGGTCTGAGCTGGGCTGTGGGTGGCCTGTGTTCACTGTTCAGTTACCAAGTTGCAGTCGAAATGAGAAGCAGAGTCAGGCTCAAGCCGAGTCAGGATACCAGGAAGTCAGGGTCAGGCACCAGGTTACAAACAACTGAGTTGGAAATGAACCAGGGTCAGAAGCAAGGCAAGGTCTGGAGCAGAAGCAAGTAGGCTGTTTGTGTCATTTCTCAAACAGCTCCCCATGATGGCTTCTTGGTTTATATACCAGCAAGAACCAATTAGAGGGATTCAGGGGGCTGCCACTCAGGTGCTGCTGGGAGGTACTTCCTGCAGTGTCTAGCTAGGGTTCTTCAGCAGAAACCCTGCCTAAGCTTCCAGTGGTGATGTGGAAGTGTGAGCACTCAGAGACCCCATGGTCCCAGGTTCTGATAGGTGGCTGCATTTCAATGGTGTGTGAAGTAGTGTACAGTTTGCAAAGGCCAGTGAGCTGAAAAAGCTATAAAATAGTATATAATAATTACTATACTTTTGACTGAATTAATGTTAATGAAATACCTAAATTACATGTTCTGTTCTATAGTAACAGTGGTCTTTTTTCTCTATTCAGATTTTCTCACATGAACAATTTACAAAAGACCAACTAAACATTAGGAGAGAGATATCACAGAAGAGCATTTGTTAACAGATTCTGAAGAACCTTGGTTTATTTAATTTATTTATTGTTTTTCAGTATTTTAATGGCTATTGTTATTTTTAAGCAGATTTAAAGAATAACTTTCTCCAACAATGACAACAGAAGAGTCCTTTGGGCACGCCACGGCCCATGATGTCACCTCTTTTCCAGAAAGAGAGTTCAGAATATTCTGCCCTCATTAGCGAAGCATTAATGGCTGTATTATTAATATCAGTCAAATTCCTCATTCCAAGTTAAGAGCCATGTGTTGTGGCTGTAATCGGTATTCAGATAGAAAGCTCTGAAAACAAAAGGGTGTGGGACAGCTGATAGAGTTATTTGCAGATCAGTCCTCAGAATGCTTTGTCTGCTCACAGCACTGTGGTGCTGATGGGGAGGTGTAGGTTCTAAACTTATAATGAACATCCCACCACAGGTCATCCACAGAGATCTTCAGCACCAAAACCACAAGCTCCTTTTGAGTGAAGTGCCAGCCATTAGAGGCAGACATAATCACACACCTACATTCCATGTGTTTTACACAGGCGCATACTGAAAGGGCTGGACGCACTTGGTGGACATCCCAATTTCTCTTCTGTATGTTTTCGTGGGGTTTTGTGTTGTGCATGATTAGAACAACATAAAGAATAAATCAGTTAGTCAGGGTTCCCTTTCCCTGCCATTCTCAAGTGAGGGGGGAATCAAGGGCATTGATGGTCTGCTTAAAACAAACAGTTTAAATGCATCCAAGATTTACCTTCCTAGGATATGAAGTGGGATCCTAGTGCAGCTAAAGAAGCTAGCATATTCTTTTGATTTTCATCATTTGTTATCAAGTCATCCAGAAGGACTCAGATACCACCATGATGATGGAGGAAGTAGGTATGCGAGGTAGATAGATAGATAAAGACAGCAAGAAGTAGAGAGCAGTACTTAAACATTCTAAAATTCTCCCAAGGAATTGGTCTGAAAAGCCAGAGTGCAGCCCCAGAACTTTATTGTGTGGCTCGTAAATGGCCTTCATTTTTAATACAGATCTATGGCACCTGAGAGGCTACAGGTCTCATCATGCAAATGTTTCTTCTTGATTCAGAGCATTATATGCTAGAACCTGTAATCTCTTAAAGGAAGCACTTCTGCATTTAAGATGAAGGGAGCTAAACATTGCCTCATTTTATTTTGGGCGGCCCTCTAGTCTAACAAACTTGTTCATCCAGTGTTATTTATTTTGCAGATGCGAGTGCTTGTAAGAAGTGCACGGAGGATTTCTGGTCCAACGAAAACCACACATCCTGCATCCCCAAGCAGATAGAGTTCCTGTCCTGGACAGAGCCCTTTGGAATAGCTCTTACTCTTTTTGCTGTGCTGGGAATTTTCCTGACCTCTTTTGTTCTGGGGGTCTTCACCAAATTCCGCAATACACCCATTGTCAAGGCCACAAACCGGGAGTTGTCCTACCTCCTCCTGTTCTCCCTGCTGTGCTGTTTCTCCAGCTCACTATTCTTCATTGGCCAGCCTCAGGATTGGACTTGCCGTTTGCGGCAACCAGCCTTTGGTATCAGCTTTGTCCTCTGCATCTCCTGCATCCTGGTAAAGACCAATCGCGTCTTGCTGGTTTTTGAAGCCAAGATACCTACAAGCCTCCATCGGAAATGGTGGGGCCTCAACCTGCAGTTCCTTCTGGTCTTCTTGTGTACTTTTGTGCAGATCATCATCTGTGTGATCTGGCTCTACACAGCTCCCCCTTCCAGCTACCGGAACCATGAGTTGGAGGATGAGATCATCTTCCTCACCTGCCATGAGGGCTCCCTGATGGCTCTGGGCTTCCTGATTGGTTACACCTGCCTCCTGGCTGCCATCTGCTTCTTCTTCGCTTTCAAATCTCGGAAGCTGCCAGAGAACTTCAACGAAGCCAAGTTCATCACCTTCAGCATGCTGATCTTCTTCATTGTTTGGATATCCTTCATACCTGCCTATGCCAGTACCTATGGCAAGTTTGTCTCAGCTGTGGAGGTGATTGCCATCCTGGCTGCCAGCTTTGGGCAGTTGTCTTGCATCTTCTTCAACAAAGTCTACATCATCCTCTTTAAGCCTTCCCGCAACACCATTGAGGAAGTGCGCTGCAGTACAGCTGCACATGCCTTCAAAGTAGCAGCCAGAGCCACACTGAGACGTAGCAACGTATCACGCAAGAGGTCTAACAGTTTAGGTGGTTCCACGGGCTCTACACCATCATCCTCCACGAGTAGCAAGAGCAACCATGAAGACCCCTGTCCTCTGCCTACCTCCACGGAGCCGCAGCAGCAGAAGCGTGGATGCAAGCAAAAAGTCAGCTTTGGCAGTGGAACTGTCACCCTGTCATTGAGCTTTGAGGAGCCCCAGAAGAACTCTGTGGCCAACAAGAATGTCAAACACAGGAACTCCCTAGATGTCCAAAACAGTGATGACAGCCTGATGCGGCACAAGGCCCTGCTTCCCCTACAGAACAGCGAAACCTTAGGTGTAGAGCCTGGTTTCCAGGCACCTTCAAGACAAGAGTCAAGCTTACAGGAGTCCAGAGTAGGAGAAACGAAACAAGAGGTGCAAAGCCCAGAAGAGCCTCCTCTGCCGTCAGCAAATTCCCAGAATTTTATAGGTAGTGGAGGTGGGTCCATCATAGAGAACACAATACATTTTTAACAAACAAAAATGATAAAATCCACCACAGTTCTCCAGAGAAACCATTTCACCTGCTTTCTTCTTTGGGAAAGACACCAAAGACACATCTGAGATGTAGCCGCCACACCTTATTGTTAGTACAAGCAAAGACCCTCACCTCCAAAGGACGTGCAGGAGGACAGACTATCAGACTATCAGAAGGCTACATCTAGGGACCCACTGTGTTTGTTTTAAAGAAATCAGGATCAGGACATCTTGAAAGGACAAGTGAAAATTTTCTCCAGCTGAGTTTTAGTAAAACTGTGCCTACTGCCTTGCCATTGTCGATCTTGCCTGCTAGACTGCAGCTCAGCTGGCTATAGGCATTTAGGCAATTTCATTTTACTCTGCTTTTACACGGATGTATAATACCCCTCTTCCCCATTGTGTCCTCTGTATCCTACCTGTGAGATCTCTGACCATGTTAGACCAAGGAAAGGACTCAGCTTTACTAAAACGGAACTTCCAGTTTGACCTGGGGAAAGGGGTCCTTTAAAAATAAAACAAATAAATATAAAAATATTTTGAATGCTTTGTACAGCCAACAGTCTGAACATGTAAAGTATTTAATATGACAGACGGTGCTCCCTGCTATTTATATAAGATGTTCCAACCCCTGCTTCCCGTTGCTGCCAGTGTGAGCAGTAGTGAATGCTGGACAATATTCTTCATAGACGTCAGTGCATTAGATCGAGTTACTAGTGGCCTGTTGGTTTGTTCCCATTGACATGTTGTCACCCCCAGGCTGCCTATTTTGGTGGAGAGAGAAGACAGTTTGCCACCCAAGGGAGAATGTTGTGAGAGCTCAGTGAGATGTATCAATGAGTGATTATGTTCCTAGTAGTTATATGGTTAATGAAGTGTCTTTGCTGTAATGTCCCATATGACATGCATGGCTAAACATTCACATCATAGCCTATGTTGTGTTTTGCCATATTAATTTCTCTTTCACACACACGTGTCAAGATGGGGAAACTGTCCCCAAGAAGTGGGTATGTTTGGGTGTAGCCAAAGGAAAAATGAGTATTAGAGAGGCACACATAGACAGGTGGCTGGGTGCAGCATGGGGAAATGCATACGGGCAGCCATATTTTTTGGGTTTTGTGTCATGCACAGAGGTAATAGTCAACTGAAAAATATTTTGGAGCAGCTAGGCTTTGGGGTGGGGGTAAGGGGTTATAGGGTAGGTGAGCCGGAGCAAGCGTTTCAATCCTGGTCCATCTTGAAGGCATATATGGTACAGGACATATCTCCTTTATCTGAAAGAGAAGCTTTAAGGGTTGAGAGGGGAGCAGAAGAGACCTTTAAAGATACTCTTCAGTGGCCTTCTCAAGGTTGACCCAAGTGCCTCCAGTTTTGATATGTGCCCACTCCTCCCTCACCCACTTTGAAGATGTTTTAAATGAACTTACTGATGTGAAAATGTGGCATGTGAACGGATCAGAGAAATAGTGCACCTGTACGGCCACACTGGAGACAATGGGGTACATCAGGGCCATAGATTCCAAGGCCATAAGGGACCACTGTGATCACCTAGTCTGACCTCCTGCATAACACCATCCCTAGAACTTCCCCAAAATAGTTCCTAGAGCACGTCTTTTAGAAAAACATCCAATCTTGAGTTAAAGTTAATTTAGCCCCGTGTCTGTAACAGTTATCGGCCTATGTGAATCGATTATAATCTTCTCTCAAAATACTATAAAATGTTCTCGATCACTGCAGCAGAGTAGATTGGCCTTAGACTTACCTTGAGCAGAGACAAACAAAAGTCTGTGGAAATGCCTTGGTTAAAACCTCATTATTCTTTTGTTACTATTGTTGTTGTTAGGTTGTCTTTTTTTGTTTGTTTGTTTTTTGTTTTGGAGGGTTTTTTTGGACAGGGCAAGAAAAATAAACCTTCCAGGTGATATTGCCATGTAAGGGCTTGTTTTACTATCTGCACTGTTAGCTGAGAAGGAATATTGTGGGGAACACAAGGGTAGTCTGAACTTGAAGAGACACCTTTTCAAGGTAGAGATTAATTAACCTTTTCATTTCTGTGTGTGTCTACACCTGCGACAGGCAGAGCTTATGATTATATGTAGAAAAACAGCAACAAATTAATTAAGTGACCAACATATTAAAATGACATTTGATAAAAACAATTAAACAGCAGGGAGAAAACTTAAAAATACACACTGTGGAACAATTTTAAAAGTAGGCTCTGCCACTGAAGCCAAAGGTACTCAACACTGCTAAAAATCAGGCTACATATATAGATGCTTAAATATGGACTTAGGAGCCCAATTTCAGGCACCCAATTTTGAATATCTTGGTCTCTGGCTTTAACTGAGTGAAAGAAAATGGCCACTAGATGGCAGGAGTAGCTAAAGAATAAGACAAGTAGGATTCTAGCCTAACCCTGAGAATAGTTTCCAAAAGACTTATGTCTTGGTTCAATAAATCATCTGCGAAATAGTAAACATAACTGAGACTCACCTGGCAGAATCACTTCTGCAGACTTTACAAACTACCAGAGTCACCAGCCAAGGCACAGGTGCATTCAATGACTAAAATTAAAGTATAAACAGGAAAACAAACACACATATGTCCATGGCCACTGCACAGATGAGAGCTGGAAAGTAACTTATGGCTTCCTTCTGTCAATACTCATCATTTACATAGGCTGAACGGAGTGGATCAGGGCTGGCCTTACCATGAGGCGAACTGACGCAGCCACCTCAGGTGCCAAACTGTGGGGAGGTGCCACTAGAACCCAGAGTGTAGAAAATTGTGTCTGCTGCTGGTGTATATGTATTCTCTCTGCTCTAGATGCACAGAAATGGTGGAGTGCTGCGCTGGAGGAAGGAGGGCACAAGAGACATAACAGGCAGGCAGGAGAAAAGGTGAGAGGGCATACGGAAACCAGAGGAGCTGCAGGAGAGAGAGAGAGGAGAGGTCCTCTTAGTCCCTCTCTAGCACCCCAGGAGCTGGACTGCTTAACACCAGCCTTCTATAAGGGCGCTTCCTGGTTTCCTGCTCCTTCCCTGACCACTTGAGAGAACAGGCCGTTCACTGAGTAGTAGAGAGCCAGTTAGGCCCTTAAGATGCTGATATCTTCCTCACGTTCAGGCCCTGCTACCGGCCTGCCTATTGTCCCTTCAATGAGTGTTGCGAGCCACTATAGCTGGCACAAAAGCAGCATGAGTGAAAGAAGAAAAACACCCTTCCTGCGGAGCAGCATTCAGAAAAAGAAGAAGTAAAGGAAGTTTTCTATCTAAGCAGAAGGGAGCTCTCCTGAGATACATAGGACAAGCTGGTTCACAGTACAGCCTTCTGGCCAGTGAGGATCTGAAGTCGGTGAGGGATGCCTGATTTCAGTTAGTCAGAGGTGCAGGTGACCTGACAAAGCTACTGCAGCATCCATATCCCCATCTCAAATGGCATGTACCGATGCACATACCTTTGACGAAAGTGTAGGAGCAGAGAGGTGGTGGTGGAGGCAAAAGGAAACAGCTGCTCTGAGTTTAGTTCCTTAAGTCAGATGATCCAGGACTGTAGGACCCACTTGGCAGCTAGCCTGAGGGACATTCTTGTACCTGCATGGGCACAGCAAGTAAAAACTTCCGTATTCCCAAGATTATGAAAATACGAAGTCTTCCACTCCAACTATGCTACTGGCGTGAAAATCCCAATGATCATCAAGTAGGAGAGGCATGCTTATGTACTAAAAACCAGAATGCTGCTTACTGTTTTTGTTGCAAAATACTTCCAGTCAATGTTCCAGCTCATTGGGTTCTTCAGGAACAAGGATGGAAAAATTGGCTAGAATCTGGCATGCATGAGAAGTTCAGCAATCACCAACGAGAGCTTCCATAGATGGCAAGAGACTTGAGATGAGATTAACGGTTTAAAGGCCACCATAGATGATCAGCATTCAAGAGAAGATTGACATCAGGGTCTTCTTTACTGGCAAAATGTTCTGACAAAGGCTCATTGCCTTTGTCGAGATATGCTTCTACCTGAAAGATAGCACTGTTGTGGCATTCATGATCAGTTGTATGTGCCAAACTGGAAATTAAACTCCTCTAAATTGTGGAGCTGATGGCTGAGTTTGATGCTGTACTCCAGGAGCATCTAAAAAGAGTCACCAGCCAAGAAATGCACACACACCACTACCTTGGAAAAACAATTCAAAATGAGATCATAGAGTTACTGGCAACAAAAGTGAAGCAGAAGATTGTGGCAGTCAGCAAGATATTACTCTGTTATTCTGGACTGCACACCTGACATCAGCCATACGGAACAAATGACTTTAATGGTGCGTTTTGTAACAACAACAGAACCCAGTGAAAATGTCCCTGCAGTGGTGACTGTCAAGAGATCATTTTCTAGAATTTGTTGACATTGATGATACTACAGGAGCTGATATGACAAATGTGCTTCTTAAAAAGCTGGAAGATATGGGAATTGCGATAGCTGACATGAGAGGTCAGGGCTACAATAATGGTGCCAACATGAGAGAAAAGAACAGAGGAGTGCAGACACGGATCTGAGAGTTAAACCTTCAGGCATATTTTTTCCCATGCAGTTCTCATT
Source organism: Chelonoidis abingdonii (assembly GCF_003597395.2). Classification (NCBI taxonomy): domain Eukaryota; kingdom Metazoa; phylum Chordata; order Testudines; family Testudinidae; genus Chelonoidis; species Chelonoidis abingdonii. The sequence goes on along the minus strand of NC_133769.1, from coordinate 153,814,065 downwards.
CATTGAACTTGGTGGTCAGTGATGCAGCATCAGCTTCTAGTGAGGCTGCTGAATTTTTTAATGTGATTCAAAGTATCTATGTAGTTTTCTCTGCATCAACTCATCGATGGCAAATTTTGAAGCAACATCTGGGAACATCCTCTCTGACACTGAAACCAATGAGTGCCACAAGATGGGAAAGTTGACTGGAGGCGATAAAGCCTATCAAACACCAAATTGGGAAGATAGATGATGCCGTAGTTGCCATTATGGAGGATAATGCTATGACAGGAACTGTTTGTAGGAGAACAGTGGCAGAGGGAAATGGAATCACCAGAAACATACATAACTTCAAATTTCAGTTGTGGCACGTACTGTTTGAAATAAATGTTGTAAGGTGTTGACTTTGATATATCTGGAGCAATGGAACAACTGGACAAAGCAAAGTCATACCTACAGTCTTACTGGTGAGATGAGGATTTCAAAACATTCTGAAGAGTGCACAGATGTTGACAGAGGAACTTCACACTGAAGCTATTTTCCCACCCATTCAAAAATGCAAGAGTCACTGAAGAAGACATTTTGATTACAAGGCACAAGATAATCCCATAAGAGACCCCCAAACAACAATTCAAAGTTGAATTCTTTAACCAGGTGCTAGATTGTGCAATACAGTCAGTAGAAGAACGTTTCATGCAGCTCAAGGAACACAACAGTATATTTGGGATGTTGTATCATATTCCAAAACTCCTCACTATACCTGAAGAAGACCTACACCAGCAATGCAGGGCACTAGAGACAGTGTTGACAAATGATGACATGCGCTATATTGATGCGAGTGATTAGGTGACGAACTCAAAGCCCTTTCAAGATACATTTCACCAGGATCGACTCCAAAGGCTGTTCTGGAATATATGTGCACAAATAAGATGACCACCCTCTTTCCAAATGCTTTTGATGCTCTGCACATACTTCTAACACTTCCTGTAACAGTTGCCAGTGGAGAATGCAGCTTCTCCAAGCTGAAGTTAATAAAAAACACATCTATGCTCCACAATGACACAGGAGAGGCTGGTCGGCCTTGCAACTATCTCAGTAGAGCATGAGCTGGCCCAGACTGTGGACCTTCAGGAAGCAGTTCAAATCTTTGCAACCAAGAAGACACAGAAAGCACCGCTTTGATTATTCAAACAGATAAAAATGCCAGTGTTTACTATGCAGAGAAGAAAAGTTAAATTTGCTGTTCAGGTGTTTGAAAGGTTAGTGTTACTTAAAAATTTTGAACAAGACATTTCAAGTTGTTAGTTCTCCTTTACTGGGGTAGGTAGCAGAGCAGTACCATGAGAGGAGTGGAACAGGAAGAAGGCAGAATTGAGTCCTTCCAAAGTTTTGGCCCAAGCGAGGGGACATGGGAGCATCATTTGAGCTCCCCACCTCCGGTGCCAAAATGTTGTGGGCCAGTCCTAGAGTGGATTTATTTTTCAATGGATAATGTTCATGTTTATTTCCAAGTTTGGGGGGGTTTAAAATAGTTTATATCTACATAAAGTGCAGTTCTACTATGAAAAGTGACTTTGCTATCATGAGGCCCCATATTTTTTGGGTCACCAGTGACTCCAGATCAAATGTATTCAGTTTGCAGGTAAAGAAATGGGTGAAGGGGTGATTCTAATTGTCACCACTACATATTCATCCTGTGGTCTGAGAGTCAAGCTGGGTTCTGTCCTTGTGCACCTTCACTAGCAACCCTGATCTAGTTTGACGTGTACAATAGGTGCAGTTTTGGTGCAATAGAAGTCCTAAGGAAAAGGACAAATGTCATAAAGGGGATTGCCATTCAAGTCGTCTTTCACCAGCCAAGACCATGAACTCTCCACCTGACAACCCCAAGAGGGGAGGAAGCTTTGATTAGACCTGTGTCTAAAAACACCTTGCAGCACACACAGAGTACTAAAACTTAAAACAACTTGGACACCCAGCAGTGTCCTTCTGCCAAACATACAAGCAAAAGTTCCACCATGGTGGCCAGAGCTGTCCACATGAATGACTGCCCCTCTAGATGGCTCCCTGACAGCATAAGAACGTAAGAACGGCCATACTGGGTCAGACCAAAGGTCCATCTAGCCAAGTATCCTCTCTTCCAACAGTGGCTAATGCCAGGTGCCCCATAGGGAATGAACAGAACAGGTAAACCTCAAGTGACCCATTCCCTGTCACTCATTCCAAGCCTCTGGCAAACAGAGGTTGGGGATACCATCCCTGCCCATCCGGGCTAATAGCCATTGATGGAACTATCCTCCATGAATTTATCTAGTTCTTTTTTGAACTCTCTTATAGTCTTGGCCTTCACAACATCCTCTGGCAAAGAGTTCCACTGGTTGACTGAGCGTTGTGTGAAGAAACACTTCCTTTTGTTTGTTTTAAACCTGTTGCCTATTAACTGCTGCTACAGCCCTGCTGCTATTCGTAGGGTCAACCTATGGAGACACTACTGTTACTACAGTGAAAGAGACCCAGAGAGAATGTTAACTTCATATTGGAATTCCACAGAAATCTGGCTGGTGTGCTGGGAATGGTTCCAAGGAAAGGAACTAGTCTGATCCACTGTCCCCTCTATCCTGACCCCGCGAAGCCCCTTCTGCACAGAGCCCCAGCATGGTATCTATGGGTTCTTGGGAAGGAGATGGATGGTGCCACAAGTGAGACTCTTCCCCACATTCTACATTTCAAGTAGGAGTCTCTCCAGAGTAGAGTTACTATCTCCCCTCCACCACCTCCCCAATAAGTGGATGGGCCAATTGGTTCATAAATCCTGGTGTAAAGGTTAGTGTTATTACAAAATTAAGTAAGGGAACTGACATGATTTATTTAAAGTGCATAGGAATTAGGAAATTCAGAATGGGGAATGAGGAGACATTTTAAGTGTGGGTGGAGGCCCTGTAAAGGATCAGAACAATACTGGCTCAGACTAATGACCATCCAGCCCAGCATACTGTCTTCTGACAGTGGACAGTGTCAGATGCTTCAGAGGGAATGAGTAAAAAATTATTTAGTAATCTACCCCCAGCCTCCACTCCCAGATTATGGCCATCAGAGGTTTAGGGACACCCAGGGCACGAGGTGGAGTCCCTGACTATTTTGGCTAATAGCTACTGAGGGATCTGTCCTCCAGGAATGTACCTTTTTTAACCCAGTTATACTTTTAGCCTTCACAACATCCCCTGGCAATGAGTTCCACGGTTCACTGTGCATTGTGTGAAGAAGTACTTTCTTATGTTTGTTTTAAACCTGCTGCCTATTAATTTCATTGGGGACTCCTGGTTCCTGTGTTATGTGAAGGGGTAAATAACACTTCCCTAATCGTTTTCTCTATACTTTTCTTGATATTATAGACCTCCATCATATCTCCCCTCATCGTCTCTTTTCTAAACCAAACAATCCCAGCCTTTTTAATCTCTCCTTGTATGGAAGCTGTTATATACCCCTAATATTTTTATTGTCCTTCTCTGTACCTTCTCCAATTCTAATACATCTTTTTTGAGATGGTGCAACCAAAACTGCATGCAGTATTCAAAGTGTGAGTGTACCATGGATTTATGCCATGGCATTATGATATTTTCTGTTTTAGCTAGCCCTTCCCTGATGGGTCCTAATATTCTGTTATCTTTTTTGATTGTTATTGCAGACTGAGCAGATGTTTTCAAGTTGTTCACAATGACCCCAAGATCTCTTTCTTGAGTGGTAACAGCTAATTTAGATCTCATCAGTTTATATGTATAGTTAGGATTATTTTTTCCAATGTATATTACTTTGCATTTATTAACATTGAATTTCATCTACCATTGTGCTGCCCAGTCACCCAGCTTTTTGAGATCTCTTTGTAACTCTTCCCAGTCAGCTTTGGATTTAACTATCCAGAGTAATTCTGTATCATGTGTAAACATTGTCACCTCAATGTTTATCACCCTTTCCTAGATCATTTATGAATATGTTGAACAGCACAGGTTCAGTACAGTGAAAAGTGCCTATTTATTTCTATCCTTTTGTTTCCTATCTTTTAACCAGTTACTGATCCATGAAAGGACCTTCCCTCTTGTGTCATGATTCCCTACTCTCCCTAAGAGCCTTTGGTGTGGGGCGCTGTCAAAGGTTTTCTAAAAGTCCATGTGCACTATATCCACTGGATCTCCCTTATTGACATGCTTGTTGATAGACTCAAAGATTTCTAATAGTGTGTTAAGGCACGATTTCCCTTTACAAAAGCCACATTGACTCTTCCTCAACATATAATGCTCATCTACATGTCTGATAATTCTGTTCATTACTATAGTTTTAACCTATTTGCCTGGTTCTAAAGCTAGGTTTACTGGTCTGCAATTGCCAGGATCACTTTTGGAGACTTTTTTAAAAAAATAGCATTTCATTAGCTATCCTCTAGCCATCTGGTACAGAGGCTGATTTAAGTTGTAGGTTACATACCAGTTTGTAGTTCTGCAGTTTCATATTTGAGTTCCTTCAGAATTAGTGAATACACCTCTACCCCAGTATAACGTGGTTGTGGGGAGCCAAAAACCCCTACCGCGTTATAGCTCAAACCCCGTTATATTGGGGTAGGGGTGGCAGAGCTCCAGAGATGATTTAAAGAGCTCTGGGCTCCAGCTGCTGCGGGGATCCCCAGGCCCTTTAAATCACCGGTGGAACCCCGCTGCCACAACCCTGGGGTAGTGGCAGCAGGGCTCCAGTAGTGATTTAAATGGCCTGGGGCTCTCCGCAGCAGCTAGAGTCCCAGACCCTTTAAAGCGCCACGAGAGCCCCACTGCTACCGCACTATACGCGAACCCGTGTTATATTGGGTTGCATTATAGCAGGGTAGAGGTGTACCATCTAGTCCTGCTGACTTACTGCTGTTCAATTGATCAATTTGTTCCAAAACCTCCTCTTATTGACACCTCAATCTAGGACAGTTCCTCAGATTTATCACCTAACAAGAATGGCTCAGGGATGGGAAGCTCCCTCACATCCTCTGCAGTGATTCGCTGCAAAAAATTCATTTAGCTTCTCTGCAATGGTCTTGTCTTCTTTGAGCGCTCCTTTAGCACCATGATCATCCAGTGACCTCACTGATTGTTTGGCAGGTTTCCTGCTTCTGCTATACTCTAAAAAAAATTGCTGTTAGTTTTTGTGTCTTTTGCTAGTTGCTTTTCAAATTATTTTTTGGCCTGCCTAATTATGCTTTTGCACTTTGACTTGCCGGAGGTTATGCTCCTTTCTATTTTCCTCAGTAAGATTTGACTTCCAATTTTTAAAGGATGCCTTTTTGCCTCTAACCATCTCTTTTACTCTGCTGTTTAGCCATGGTGGCATTTTTTTGGTACTCATTACTGATTTTTTTTATTTGGGGTATACATTTAGTTTGAGCCTCTATTGTAGTGTTTTCAAATAGTTTCCATGAAGCTTTTATGACTGTTCCTTTTAATTTCCATTTAACTAACTTCTTCATTTTTGTGTAGTTCCCTTTTTTTAAGTTAAATGCTACTGTGATGGATTCCTTTGGTATTTCCCCCCCATCCCCCCCAAAAATGTTACATCTAATTAAATTATGATCTCTGTTACCGAGCTGTTCAGCTTTATTCACCTCTTGGACCAGATCCTGAGCTCCACTTAGGACTAAATCAAGAAATCTTCCCTTGTGGATTCCAAGACTTGCTGCTCCAAGAAGTAGTCATAATGGTGTCTAGAAACTTTATCTCTGCATCCCATTCTGAGGTGACTTGTACCCAGTCAATAGGGAGATACCTGAAATTCCTAATTATTACTGGGTTTTTATAGCCTCTCTAATCTCCCTGAGAATTTCACAATCACCATCACAGACAGCTGGTCAGTAGTATATTTCTTCTGGTATACAGTTATGATTTGAGCATGGAATTTCTATCCCTACAGATTGTCTAGGACAGTTTGATTCATTTAAGATTTTTATTATAGTTGACTCTATGCTTTCTTTCAGCTATAGTGCCCCTCTTCCACCAGCTCAACCTTCTCTGTCACTCCTATATATTTTGTACCCTAGTATTACTATGTCTCATTGATTATCATTGTTCCGCCAAGTTTGTTTTGCCTATTATATCAACATCCTCATTTAATAACTCTCACTCAAGTTCACCCATCTTGGTATTTAGACTTCTAGCTTTTGTGTACAAGCATTTACAACATTTGTCAATATTTAGTTGTTTGCCTTCATATGATATATTTGAATAGAACTTTTTCACTTGACCGGTTTCTCTTCAGTTCCTACATGTACTTGATCAACTTCTATCCCCTGCTCTTTGCTAGAATACAGCGTATCAGCTTTAATAAATACACACCTATTTGGTCTCTGTCCAAATCATGTGTTCCTTCACTCCTGTCGGCTTTCCCCGAGCCCCCGAGTTTAAAAACTCCTCTATGATCTTGTTAATTTTACATGCCAGCAGTCTGGTTGTGTTTTGGTTTAGGTGGAGCCCATTCTTTCTATACAGGCTCCTCCTTTCCCAGAGGGTTCCCAGTCCCTAATAAACCTAAATCCCTCCTTCCAACATCATCGTCTCATCCACGCATTGAGACCCTGCAGTTTTGCCTGTCTAACTGGCCTCGGGGGTGGAACTGGAAGCATGGAGGTCCCATACTTTAATCTCTTACTTAGCAGCCTAAATTTGGCCTCCAGGACATTTCTCCTATCCTTCCCCATGTTATTAGTACCTACATATACCATGAGCACTTGCTTGTCCCCAGCACTGCAAATAAGTCTATCTAAATATCTCACAAGATCGGTAACCTTTGCACCTGCCAGGCAATTGACCACACAGTTCTCCTGGTCATCACAAACCCAACTATCTAGATTTCTAATAATACAATCTCCCACTGCTATTACCTGCCTCTTCCTAATAACAGGGGTTCTCTCCCTCAGAGGGATATTCTCAGAGCAAGATGATACCATGACATCATCTGGAAGGAGGGTCCCAACTATGGGATCATTTCCCTCCACTCCAGTTTAATGTTCTTCCTGGAAACTTTCATCCTCCTTAACAGCACAGAGACTGTCAGACTAGGGGTAGGACTGCTCTACTGTCTCTCTGAAAATCTCCTTTATGTGTCTCTCTTAGCTCCTCCAGTTCAGTCACTCTGCTCTCAAGAATACATGCTGAATTCACTGCAATAAAATGGATAGCCCCCACTCTGCTGCTGAATGTCTGCTTGCATTCTTTTTACTCCTGTGGTGAGGGGTGGGGGTCTATATTTGGAAGGTTATCGACCTAAATTCAATCAATGTTTGTTAGGTATATCTGCCTCTTATGCTCCCTCTCTAAACTCACCTTCAGAACTCCTGTTTTTTGCTGTTCTGGTCACTTTTTTAAAACTCCTGTATTCCCTGAGTTAGTCCCTCCCCCTTGTCAAGGATCCTGAAGGGATTAGGGATCAAAGGACAGCAAGCTAGACAGTACACTCTCAGCCTAGTCTAACTCATCACATGGCCACCAAAACAGACCACTCTATAAACTTCAATCAAGCAAAAACATAGCACACAAACAAACCTGCTCTATAGTCTCTTTCAGTTTTATGAACATTCATTACAGAGAGCAGGGCCGGTTCTAGGATTTTTGCTGCCCCAAGCAAAAAAAAATGTTGGCCACTCCCCGTCTTGTTTTTCGTGCCCCTCGGTCCCTCACCAACTCCACCCCTTCCCCAAATCCCCAGCCCCGCCTCGTCCCCGGGCATGCAGCATTTCCCTCTCCATTGCTTCCTGGGGCCCCCCAGGACCTCCCACCCTAGCTTACCTGCGCTCCACCTGCTCCCCCCGATGTGCACTGCTCCGCTTCTCCCCACTTCCTCTCAGGCAAGGGAGGGCAGAGAAGCGGAGCAGCGGCGGGTTCAGGGGAGCAGGCAAAGCGGAGGTGAGCTGGGTGGTGGGCGCAGGAAGTAATGAGGGATAGAGGAACTGTTCCCCACTCCAGCTCACCTCCGCTCCACCACTGCCGCCTCCCCAAGCGCCCCACTCGGCTTCTCCTCCCTCCCAGACTTGCTGCGCAAAACAGCTGTTTCACGCACAGTAAGCCTGGGACAGAGGGGAAAGAAGAGAAGTGGCGGCTGGGCGCTCAGGGGAGCCGGCGGAGGCGAGCTGAGGCTGCGAGTTGGGGCGGCAGGGGCACTTTTTCCCTATGCCCCGGAGTCGGAACCTATGATGGCCGGCACCAGAATGCCACCCTAAGCACCTGCTTGTTTTGCTGGTGCCTGGAGCCGGCCATGACAGAGAGACCACAGTGTCTCCATAGATAATTCTGCTGCCAGCTTCCCATTCTAAGCACTGTAGTTAGCTTCCCTGTAACTTTGGCTAGTGAAATTGGCAAGGGCTGAAATTTGCCAAGGAGAAAATTGCCAGAAATTTTCTTCCACATGTGAAAAAAACTGTTCTTTGTGTTACAGAATATTAAAATAATTACCCTGCTTTAGAAATTTGATGGGAGTCTATCTCCTTGTGATTCTCTAGATCAAAAATGCCCTTTCAATCTCACCATGTAGTTGTCACCTTAAAAATTCGTAAACTAAATTTAAAGAAAACAGGTTGTAATTTGACAATTGCATTTAATTGTAAATGTTAAAACTGTGTGTGTGTGTGAAGGGTTTGCTCTCAGGTGGTTTGTTGAGTAAGAGACTGCTCTTTATATTGCATGGCTCCAATAACCTGGCCCAGGTGACAAAGATTAATAGGGTATATTTGTCACATGATAGGGGTGAGCATCTACTAGCCAGAATCTTCAAACCTGGGTCCCTAAATTTAGACATTTAAATCCTGATAAAGTGCTCAGCACATCTGAAAATCAGATCAACTTTGATGGATGGGTGTATAATTTTATACACCCAAGTTTGAAAATGTCAACCATAATCTAATTGAGCCTCAGTTTCCCCATCTGTAAAATGGACATAACACCTCAGAGGACTTGCAGCCATTAAATAATGTTTATAAAGTTTGTGAGTCTTAAACCTCTTCATAATGTACACAAAACTTCCAGTGACTCCAGAAACCCAGCATATTTTGCCAATTGTCCCTTGCAAATTTTTTCCAGAAGTTGGCAACAATACAGAGACTCCAGCACAAGTAGCTGGTCTCCCCTTCTCCTGCAGCACAAGGTTAGTAGAATGGAAAGAGATCTTAAAGTATGCGCCCCACCTGCATACACATTTGTATATACAATGAGTAAGTTAAATGTAGGCAGGGCCGGTGCAAGCACTAGGCAAACTAGGCGACCGCCTAGGGTGCCGAGATTTGTGGGGCGCCGAAAAGCAGTGCCTAAAAATAGGACCAGACAGCAATCAAGACGCAGGCTGCAGATCGCAGACTGTAGGGAGGATGTAGATAAGAACCACGCTCCCAATGAATTGCTCTTCGACTCCTGCCATTTAGAAAGCCAGTGGTTAGGAAAGTCCTTTGACTAGATCGCAGACTATAGGAAGGATGTGTGTGATAAGAACCACACTCCCAATGAAGTACTCTCCAACTCCTGCCATTTAGAAAGCCAGCAAAGTCCTTTGACTGTGAATCGATAATTGTACAGATTGCTGTGTTGGTAGGCACATTATTACAGTACTAGCTCCTCTGTCTTGTAGATTGCACAGCAGCAGCCAGAAGGAGAGTGGAGCATCTTGCAACGGCATGTGTAAGACGGGGGCTGAGCTGGGCTGTCGGTGTGGTGCAAGCAGGGTGGCTTGCACATGGCATGCTCCTTGGAGAGCGGGTTGCAGGTTTTCCAGGGCAGATGATCTACTCCGCAGGGAGAGAAGGGAGGGAGGCCACGGCTGGCAGCTCTGTGGGCTCTCTTGCATGGAGGGGCGGCTAAGCCGCTTTAACCCACCTCCCTGCACCCCAGCTTTCTACCCTCCCGACCCTGCTTTGGCATGAGGGCCGCGCATTCTCTGCCTTCACAGTCCTGCCTGCCCCCTAGGCCCCTCTACTGGAGCGAGAGCAGGATGGCCTCATGAAGGCAAAGCAGGCCACATGCTCCCATTGCCCTGTTGCAAGTGCACTTGGTCCGCTGCTGCTGCATGCCAGGGACTGGAGAGGATAGTGCCCATTTCACCTTGCAACTCTTTGAATCCTACCCTGTCTGCTTCCCCCTCTCCACACCCAACCCGGTCTGCTCCCCTTGCACGCCCCAGCCAAACCCAATCCTCCCAGTGACCAAACCTGGTCTGCTTCCCTTCCCCACCTAACCTGATACCCCACTGACTCAGCCTGGTCTGCTTCCCTTCCACTCCCCAGGCAAACCCAATCCCCCACTGACCTGAACCCAGTCTGCTTCCTTCTCCTCCCGGCCAAACTCAAGCCATCACTGACTGAATCCGATCTGCTTCCTTTCCTCTCCCCAGCCAAACCTGATCCTCCCAGTGACCAAACCCAGTCTGCTCCCCTTGGACTCCCTAGCCAAACCCAACCCGCCACTGACCAAACCCAGTCTGCTTCCCTTCCCCACCAAACCCGATACCCCACTGACTCAACTCAGTCTGCTTCCCTTCCCTGTGGAAAAATAAATTCTAAATTATAACGTTACTCTGTGATAGTGTATTGTGTATAATGTATGTGATTTATTTTAAGATATCCATGCTATGTTGTGAAAAGTGAAAACAGTAACAATGTCAGCACTGTCAGGTTATTAATTTTCATTAGATATGTAGACTAAATAATTAAATTAATAAATGTTCAAGCTGAATGTGTATTAATTCTAATGAACAATGTCACGTTATGCAGTTTTCATTTTTGAAAGTTTTTAATAAACGATGGGGGGAGGGGCACAAGGTAGACGTTTCATCTAGGGCACAAAATAGCCTTGCACCTGCCCTGAACGCAGGGTTAAAGCCAAAGGACCAGCTGTTTTTCTCCTGCACTGACCCACTTCAGGGCTGTGATCATGGCAGAGAAATCCTGGCCACGCCCCTCCCCTGCTACTGCCTGGAGACACTTCTATTGCCCCAGACTGGCCCGGCCCTGCCCCATTCAGCCCTAGGCAGCAGCAACCAGGGGCTGACGCTAAAGGCTCTTTTCAAACCCTCTCACACATGCGCTGAAGGATTTTGCTGCGCGGGTCACACGGCTGCGCCCTGCGCCTCGCGCGGACTTCATCTGCCCCGGGCGGGGCTCTCCGAGCGCTCCCGCCCCGGGCAGGGACCGAACCAAGCGCGAGCGATCCCGGGGGGGGGGTACGCAGCCTCACCCACAGCGCAGTGCAGGCTTCCGGGGCTGGGCCAACTCTCCGCCCCCGCGCGGCTCCGGGCCCCGCCCAGTCTCTCCCACGCGCCGGCGCAGGGCGGGGAGCGGCAGAGCAGCTGGTTCCCCGTCATTCTCGCTCTGCCGCAACTCGACCAATCCGAGCCGGGATCACGTGACGGAATCTTGTTCACTGCTAGGTCGCTTCGCTTTCGCTTGTTGCAGGCTCCGAGCTGCGCCGCGATGCTTAGGTGCGGGGGGCTGACGGGCGCCCAGCCGGCCACCCCGGAGGCGCAGCAGGTTGCCGACGAGGTGAGGGCGCGTGGCGGGGTTCCCGGTCTACAACCCCCCGGGGGGGGGGAATGTCCGGGATCCCCCCGAGGCGGCTGGTTAAAGACCGAAAAGCGGCCGGGCCGGACTGAGCCGCTGACCGGGGCCTTCTCGGCAGCCAAAGCCCCTCCCCGGCCCCCCTGCAGCCTCAGATCTCCGGCAGCGCTGGGGCGGGATGCCCCGTGGGGCGCAGAGCCAGACACGCCGCTCTGAGCTGCAGGGGAAGGGGGCGGAGAGTGGGAGAAGGGGCTCGGGATCCCGGGGGGCAGAGAGCTTCCAGCCTGTCTGTCCTAAATAATAGTTGCTGTTCCCTTAGCAAACTTCTCTCCATTTCCTTTCTATTTTTGCTTTAGTTCCCCCAGTTTATAGTTCTGTTTTTAAAGCCTGTATTATCTATTCATGTTAATCTGTCTCTGTTTCAGACAGCGTTAAATATGTAACTTATTTTACTTAGAAAAATAGCTGGAGAGATAATAGGAAGACTAGATCACCCACAGGGCCGCCCACGAGAATGCTGTGACTCTGCCTTCCCCAATCCCCCGGTGCCTCAGCGCGCCGCGTCCCGGAGCGGCCCTGAACAGAGCTAAAGTGAAGTGGCTCGGGCTGGGCCTGAGCTCCCCCCCTACTTGGAGCTGTGTGGTAAGGGGCGGGGCTGTGAGCTCAGGTCCTGCGGGAGTCAGGCCGCTGCAGCGCTCTCCAGGGCCGCTCCTGGATGCATTGTGCTGAGGCTCTGGGAGTGGGGGGAGGTGTGGGTAAGTAGCCTGGCTGGGGTCTGGGAGGTTGGATAAGGGGCAAGGAGTCCTGGGGGCAGGGAAGGGGCAGAAGTTCTGCAAGGGGTCGGTGGTTGGATTATGAGTTTTCCAGGGGTCTGTCAGGACTCAGTGAGGGGGGAATAGGGGTCAGAGCAGTCAGGGAACGGGGGGGTTGGTGGGGGATGGGGTCCTATGGTTGGGGGGGCAGTGAGCAGACAAGAAGCAGGATGGGTCAGGGATTCTAAGCGGGGAGTCAGGAGGCAGGAAGTGGATGGGGATTGGATAGTGGCAGGGCCAGGCTGTTTACGGAGGCACAGCCTTCTCTAGCCTACCCTAAAGCTCATTCAGCAGTTTGAGGCTTGCAGATAGCTATTTAATACAAAGAGCCAAGCTGTTATCTTTTCTGTGTGGGTGGGCTCACATGAGAAGAGCAATATCCTACACCACCTTCCTCCTTCCCAGCCCTATCAAGGGAGACCCACCTCCCCTGCATTCCTCAAGGCTCCAGAGGGGTTAATTCAGTGATTCTCAAACTTTTGTCCTGGTGACCCCTTTCACATAGCAAACCTCTGAGTCTGACTCCCCCCATATAAATTAAAAACACTTTTTTAATACAGTCAAACGCCGCCACAGCGCGAAATCGGATATAACGCGATGACAGGTTGGCTCCTCTTTTAAGGTACAGTATAATACAGGTAGGTACTGTACCAATGGTTCCCAACACCATGGCAGGGGAGAGAAGCTGCAGCCCCGCACCTGCCAGGGACAGAGAACTCCAGGCTTGCGGGCGCCGGTGAACTCTGTCGCCTACAGGCACAGGGCTGCGGTTTCTCTCTCGCTTCAAGAGAAGCCGCGGCTCCCTGCCTGCCGGGGACAGAGAACTCCAGGGCTGTGGGTGCCAGTGCTCTCTGTCCCCGGCAGGTGCGGGGCCGTAGCTTCTCTCCCGCTTCAAGAGGAGCCATGGCTCCCTGCCTGCCGGGGACAGAGAGCACCGGCGCCCGCAGCCCCGGAGTTCTCTGTCCCCGGCAGGCAGGGAGCCGCAGCTCCTCTCCCCTGCTGGGCACTAGGCACCAGGGGCACCTCAATGCACCGCTTTGGGGATCACTTAAAACCTGACTGGTTTGAAACCCCGCTATACTGCGACCCCGCATTTAGCGCAGTGTAATTTTTTGGATCCCAAAGGTCGGCGTTATAGCGGGGTTTCACTATATATGTAACACTATTATAAATGCTGGAGGCAAAGCGGGGTTTGAGGTGGAGGCTGACAGCTTGTGACCTCCAGTAATAACCTCATGACCCCCTGAGGGGTCCCAGCCCCCGGTTTGAAAACCCCTGGGTTAATTTAATTTTAGCACCCTACCCATACATGTGCTATTTTGAGCATTTCAGTTTTCACAACATAGGCTCCTCTCAGATTCTGGAACAAGCTCAAATGCTCAGTTTGTGGAATATGTACATAAGCTATACTAAAGACAAACCCACAGTAACCGTCTCTAGTTTGTGAGGGATGCTGTGGAGCCAGTCTCTAGGAAACAGATACATTCATGGAGGTTAAGTCCAATAATGGCTATTAGCCAGGATAGGTAAGGATTGGTGTCCCTAGCCTCTGTTTGTCAGAGGATGGAGATGGATGGCAGGAGAGAGATCACTTGATCATTACCTGTTAGGTTCACTCTCTCTGGGGCACTTGGCATTGGCCACTGTTGATAGACAGGATGCTGGGCTGGATGGACCTTTGGTCTGACCCAGTATGGCCATTCTTATGTTCTCAGCTAAATGAACCCAAAGTCGTGGAGAGAGGTGAGTCAAGGAAGCCATCACCTGGAAAAATCTCTGACTGGATTACTCAGGCATTTGGTCACAAACTGAGGTGGTTCAAAAGTTCTGGATTTTTTTTAAGCAGAATTTTTTTGGTTGTTTCTTTAAACAAACACAGCAAGCAGCAAATATTTGGCCACACACTTCTGAAACCTCAAACCATGTTCAGGTTTTGGCAGACTAATTTCAGTTTTTCAATTGAAAAAAAGAAAAACCACAACAAATTTTGAAGGAAAGCAGACATTGTCTGTGATTCTTTTCTGTTTTTTAAAAACCCCTAGTTTTCGATCCAAAAATGTTTTGATGGAAAATATTTGTCCAACCCTTTTAATGAGCTTTAGTGCCTTTTAGCACTAGCTGATGCTGAGAACCAGTGATACTTTGTAAAGGTGACTTGAAAAGAAGTTTTCTCAAAACAGGGTTTGTGCCAAGATGCGGAAGGTTTTAAATGTTTATTTTTCCCAGGGCTGCCCGAGGTGGAGGGGCAGGGGCAGCAAGTGGGGCAATTTGCCTTGAGCCCCGCAGGGGTCCCCATGAGAGTATAGTATTGTAAATTTTTTTTTTATGGAAAGGGCCCCTGAAATTGCTTTGCCCCAGGCCCCCTGAATCCTCTGGATGGCCCTAAACACTCAGCATTCTAAAGAGGCTCTGTCCTTTACACTTTGTGAATAGGAAAAACAAAACTTGTCTTTGAACTTTATTACCCAATGTAATTGCTTTTAACACATCAGGAAGAAAGGCCAAGACTTTAAGACCTGTTTGTATAATAATGGAAATATTATGGTTTCTCACTGGCTAACTGTTAAACATCATTTCTTTTGTTTACAACCGCTGGCAGTAGCTATGTAATCCCTTACCCACAGTGGTGTTCTGTAACATTTGCCATGGCTACTGTCTAAATTCTTGCCAAGCTTTTCGTCAGATCTGCAGAACAGAGATGAAATTAATGTAACTGCTAGCTTCAATTCATACTAGTGTTTCTAAAAACTGCTTCGTCAAAGTATTTAGTTCAATTTTGCAATAAATTCAGAATCCAATAAAGACTATTAAATCTGACTCATTGCCTACATACGTATTATATTTGGAGAGGCAGTCAGCTATTATTCAACAGTGATACGAACTGTGGTGAATACAAGACCTGGCTTATAAAACTTCCTCATAAAAACTCACTGCAAGTCATGCATTCAGAGAAGAATTAAGTGCAAGTCTGAAAATGTCCACTATGTATATTTCAAGACTGAAGTTCTTTGATCTGGCAGGACGGTGAATATGAAACCAGAAGAAAATAAAAACATTTAAAGTGTTTAGCTTTTGGAGATCTTCTTGGAGCTTTCTCTATTAATGAAGATTTCAGAGAACTTTTTGAAGTTACTTCTATTATGCTTTTATTTACTGAAAGATCCCCTTTTCTATGAATATTTATCAAGGTTTTTATTACAATGATGGAGAATGACTGTTTTTTGTTTATGGGAGTGTAGCAGTAATTTTAAAATGTGACTCCCAAACTGTTGAGGACAAGTGCTGTGGCTGGACATGCAACTCAAGTCACTGAGGTCAGGGGACAGGTAGGGAGTGGGATCCTAGTGGGGGCAGTTGGGGAGGGAATCTCAGGAGGAGGCAGTCGGGGACAAGGAGAAGAGAGGCTTAGATAGGGGGTAGAGTCCCGGGGGGCGGTTAGGGGCAGGAGACCTGGGAGGGGGCAATCAGGGGACAAGGAGCAAAGGGGGTTAGATGGGTTTGGGGGGTCTGTGGGAGGCAGGCAGTGGGATGGAGTGACTAGGAGGTGGGGCTACCCCCTCCTTCCCCCATGGAATGTCCTCTTTTTTGAAAATTCAACTATGGTAACCCTAGATTAGGGAGCCCCTGGGGAGGAGGGACATTGGCGGGGGAGAGGGAGGCCTTTGGCCTGAGAGCGCCTGTTTAAGAGGCGGAGAGGTGGGGTGGCCATATTTCCCCTCCTTATGCTGAATATGAGACATCCGGTAAAATTACTCGTTTTCAAATGAGTTCAGCGGCAGTCAGTCAGTACAAACGTTCAAATTGACATCAAGTTGACAACCCATGTTAAAAAGACAGTGCGAGGGAGAGCACGTAAAGGGCTGAGAGGTGGGAGTAGAGGTGACATGTAACTGGCTGTCACTTGGCACCTGCCCGCACTCACCAGCCATCGCAGCTCATGGTGCGCAGCCAGTGCCAGCCGGAAGTAAGATGAGGGGCCAGGGCTCTGCTGGCTAAAAGCCGTCATGCAGCTGGGACTGCACTGACAGACTAACAGGAGGAGCGACCTGGCCCTGCACGCTGCATCTTTGCCCTGCCACCTTGCACACCCACCATCGACCACTGGACCTGCTCCTTCCCCACACTCACTGCTGGTGGGCAGGTGGCTGGCAAGCAGGGATCCAGCCAGCAGCAGAACCCAGCAGTACTGATTGGGGGGGAGAGAGAAAATATGGGACAATTTGCCCATTTAAAAAAAAAAAAAAGTTGGCATGCCTGCATGAGGGCTTAAATACGGGACATCTGGTCACCCTACAGAGTGGGAAAGATGACCATGCACTACAAAATAAAAGCAACTTTTTTTTTTTTGTAAACAGCATGTATAGAGAATGGAAACTGAGTGACAAGCGGAGTTGCTGTTCAGGGCAGGAGATGCTTGTCTGCCGCAGAGAGTAAAAAAGTGTGGTGATGACAGTGATGATTTCTCAGGAGGGTCGCATCTGCATGGGAATGTGGGGTCTGTAAATCAAGAGCAGGGGCCAGGGCTATCTCTAGCTATTCTGGGACCCTACACAGCCTCTCCTTTCCCCTGGTGGGGTGAGGGTGGGGGCCCAGGCCTCTGCAGGGAAGGCAGGGCTGGCTTTGTGGGGGAGGGGGGAACCACCCCCAGCACTCAGAGGTGGTGCGGCTGGGGCTGGACCGTGCCGCTGCACTTCCTACCACCAGTGAGTGCAGGCCTGGCCCTGCTCCAGTCCTCAGGGGAGTGGGGTGGGGTAGAGCAGGGGCAGAGGCCATGGGGAAGAGACAGCAGGGGCTATAGCAGCATGCAGCTGTGTAGGGCGCAAGTGCCCCAAACTTCCTGGTGCCCTACACAGCTGTGTACTTTACATATCAGTAAGGACGGCCTTGGCAGGGGCTGTCATTTAGGGACACTTTGAATGAGGGAGATCATTGTTTGTTTTGCTTAAACAAGTCCAGTTAGAGACCGTTTTATGTCTTGTTGAAACACACAACGAAATCCTCCGCTGGAAAGGAGAGGCTTCGAAATGTGCCCAAAAAATTCTTCAAAAATGACAAGTCATACATAATTTAATAAAGATGAACTCAAAAGGGGTTTATAAAAATTACTCTCAAATGCTTATAGGCTCAATTCTGGCTTTGCGATAAGGCATGGGCAAGGGCATCAGAGCCTTCCCAAAAGTGGGCCTCCCGAGGCCCCTCCCTCCTCTTCCCCCCACCCCAAGGCCCTGGCCCCGGCCAAGCCAAAAGCCAGAGCGGGGCCAGGGAGCCCACCCAGGGCGAGCTGAAAACAACCCCCTGTGTTCCTGCCCCCAGACTCCCCACAGCTGCCTGCACAGTCTTACCATGGCTGGGCAGTGGCCCTGAGGCCCCTCCCCCACCCCGAGAGCTGTGGGGGTAGCTGTGGAGAGCCCATGCAGAGTCACAGACCTTCCACCTCCATGGCCCAGTGGGGATCCTGGGAGGCGGGGACACAGGCCTGGGACTGGTGTAGGATCCATGTGCAACTGCCCCAGCTCCCCAGCCAAGTTCCACCTTGTCCTGGCTGGGAAGTGGGGCCTCAGAGGAAAGAGGAGGGGAAGGGGGCAAGGTCTGCCCTGGCAAAAGTTGGATAGGTCAGGCCTATCCACTTTCAAAAAGTGGGAAGGTTGTGGCCCCCCTGAGATCCCTGGACCTGTATAAGGTCCCAAGGGCAGACCAGAAACCAGATTGGAATTTAGACTCCCCTTGCTCCAGGGGAAAAGTTCTCGCTGCCAGCCCTGTATCTGGAACAAATTACAGTAGAACCTGGTTTATCTGATCTAATTGGGACTGGGGCCAGATCAGATAATCCAAAATTCAGCTAATCAGGAGAATGGGCAAAGAGCTTTTTATCCATTATTTTAAAATGTGAAGTTGCTGTTAAACTAGCTGACCTTGCCCAGAAAAGCATTCAAACAAACATACCCCCCTGTTAAAATCATAGGACTGGAAGGGACCTCCACTTTCTGAAACAAAAACTTGTCCTGAATACATACAAAGAACTTATTGGAGATTTTGTATTTTTCCTGTATTCCTTTACCAACAGATGTCTGTAGTTAAAGTCCCCCATTACTACCAGATGCTGTGGTTTGGATATTTTTATTGTATTTTAGAAATGCCTCATCCATCTCCTCTTCCTGATTTGGTGGTCTATAGTAGCATCCTCCCCCACACACATGCACCTTGACATGAACTCTGTTTTTTTAACCCTTTTAATTTTATCCAGAGACTCTCAACTGGTCTGCCTCCTCCCTCCTTCTGGACCACAGAACCACTTCTCTCTGTGAGCTGCCCTCCCTCCTGGGACTGTCAGTCACATGCTCTTGTGAGTCAGTGTTTCTGTGGTAATAGTCAGCCCCAGGCTGCATATGACTGTGGGTCATCTGCATCTGTGGAGCCAAGTGTTTTGCTTTTAACCTCTAACACTCAGAGCAGGGTCTAGAATCACTGAGGGGGAGGCCATGGTATTACTGGATTTTTCTTTCTGTTTAGTGATGCAACATTAGCTCATTAGCACTTCAGTTGTGTTTACACAGAATGTTAGACTCATAGACTTTAAGGTCAGAAAGGGCCATTATGATCCTCTAGTCTGACCTCCTGCGCAATGCAGGCCACAGAATCTCACCCACCCACTCCTGTAACAAACTCCTAACCTATATCTGAGTTATTAAAGTCCTTAAATTGTGGTTTTAAGACCTCAAGCTGCAGAGAATCCTCCAGCAAGTGACCCGTGCCCCATGCTGCAGAGGAAGGTGAAAAAGCTCCAGGGTCTCTGCCAATCTGCCCTGGAGGAAAATTACTTCCCGACCCCAAAAATGGTGATCAGTTAAACCCTGAGCATGTGGGCAAGACTCACCAGCCAGCACCTAGGAAAGAATTCTCTGTAGTAACTCAGATCCCATCCCATCTAACATCCCATCGCGGACCACTGTTCGCAGCGACAGCAGCAGTTTGGCAGTGACGGGCACACTCAGTCCAGTGTCAGGCTCTTAGTAATATCCTTACCTGTAGCACTGTAGGAAAAGGAATTGAGCTAAGACCGACTGCGCCCTCTGTGGGTTGTATTCACCCATTGTAAAATACAAGATTGCTTGGGGGTTATTTACATTTTGTATGGGGGGAATCAGGCCTAAAGGCGAGTTGGAGCTTCACCGCTTCAGTTTTGGAGTTTCATAAGAGTACATCTTGTGTGGGGTGATGCAAGTGGGGACAGTAGCTCTTCCCCTGTGACACACAGTGTACAGAGTGGTCAGAGCCCTAGTATGAGTACGTGCTAGTATGAGTGGTCTAGAGCTTAGCTCAACTGTGAAGTGAGCAAATTCTTGGTCCTGTCTTATTCTCCTGCAGGGAGTGGGGGGAGTCTTGGATGCAGGAATCTTTTAGGTACATTTCCGCTCCACAATTTCACAGAGTAGCCTGAGGAGCAGCCAGTTGGAACCCTCTGTGCTTGGGGAGTGGGAGCAGGTGTGCTGACTCAGCATACAATGGCAAATGGTTTTTTTCCTCCTGTTTAATGGATATTTACAGGGAACAGGAATTTCCTTTTCTGAGCTGGATTGTGTATATGCTCCCTACTTGTGTTTCTGCACAGCAGAAAACTGTGAGAGGTGGAGGATACATAGCCATGTACCCAAAGGAGGTGAGATCAGCTGTGCTGAGCTGGGGTTGAGGCAGGGACTACAAGGCTGCATTACTGGTCAGTATCATTAGCTTGCCTTGTCCTTGTAAGTAAAGTTTGAAATTATCCCTCTCTTCAACCTAAAGCCTAGGCTGTAGGTTGTGTGTTTCAATGAACTGAGCACAGAAAGACAAACGGTAATTTGTGAATTCTCTCCGGTTCTATCACTGCCTCTATCTATGATACTGGACAAGTCACTTCCTCTCTCTGTACTTCTGTTTTCCTTTCTGTAATATGGGAATAAGAATACCTAACTCACAAAGGGTTGGAAACCTCAATCAATGGTCAAAGAATTTTTGAAATGCAAAACACTTATTACTTTTATAACACTTCTTATTTATTATTATTATTACTAGTCATAAGTATCCTACTGTGAAAGATCCATTAAACAGACTTCCTAAAGTCTCACACTTAACTGGCCTTTATTTATATTCCCATAGGAAATGGGATCCTTATTCCACAGGACAGTTTTAAAATATTTTTTTTAGACATTACTTCAGCACCAAATTATTTTATGATTTAAAAACTTACTCCTGGGGGAATTCTGCACCAAAAAATTAAAAATGCTGCACATAATATTTTAAAATTCTGTAATAGTCTGCATATTTTATTTGTCAAAATAATGCAATATAATTATTCTGATTTTAATTATTTCAATAACTTATTTAAAGTGCAATACAATGGATGGAGAATGGGAGTGGGGAGCATTGGAGGAATTCCCCAGACCCTCTTGCCTAATGGTAATGTATCTAGGTTTGACCTTTATTTTTAGTTATTAGTCAACAAATATATGCAGCCATATGCTCAGTGTTACATCATTGGCAACTGAAGAGCAAGTGAGGGCTGGGGAATTAAACTCACAGTTTATACTGGCTACTGACCATCTCCAGAAAGGTCAGTAGGAAACAGTTTATGGACCACATTTTCATAGGAATTTTTTTCAGTCCAAAAATTTAGACCAGTTTTAATCACTAAAGCACCATAGGCATTTATAAGGCCATACTGTTCTTTACAAAGACAACAAGGAGTCTTTGTTGTTTTTGTGGATACAGACTAACACGGCTACCCCCTGATACCTGACTGTTCTTTACGCCATTCTGGCAATATAAAGGAGCCTTAAAACTTTTATACCTGTTTTATACTCCTGGGGGAATTCACTAAGACAATGGGAACAATTCACTAAGCAGGCAGGCCGCTACATTCTGCTCTGAGGGGAACAGAGCTTGCCCCATGCTTGCCTCCTCAGGAACACCTCAAAGCCCTTCCCCTCCATGCAAAGTGTGCTGCAATAGTGAGCAAGAGGGACAGTGTGTGTGTGTCACGCACACACACGCTGCCCACTCTCCACCGGCGGTGATTTACATTTCTACCAACTGCTCTGGCTGCCCAAACAAACTAGCCTGCGCTGTTGGGGATCAGCGTGTGACCGCTCTTGTGCCTTTTCTATTGCTTCCCCGTCAGAATTCATTCTTCTGCGGGGAAGCAAAGAAATCTGCAGGGGACATGAATTCTGCGCACCTGCCATGATGCAGAATTCCCTCAGAATTAAAAGCTATTATACTTGTATGTCTCATACAAACAAAGCCATGCATGCCATATGCGCAGCACATCTGAAAGGAGACAGATGTCTTTATACTCTCAGCTAAGTGTGGCATTTGTGGGTAAGTTGATTCTTGCATACCAGAACTATTACTGCTCTTCTGCTTACGCCCTAGATTTCCACCATGGAATGAAGCACATACTTCTGTTGTAATATGCCCCTTGTGAAACATAGATGTTTTAGTTTAAAGATTTATTTTAAATGCTTGATTACATAGTACTAAATACTTAGGCCCAGATTTAGGTTCCAAGTCCCAGTTTTGGCTCCACTGCGATCCACAAAACTTCCACCAGATCCTGTAGGTGTCTAAATTCATCCAGTGCCAAAGTCTTCAGGGTAAAAATATCCAAGGTGCCTAAGTTTCTGCCTCTGAGCATGTGCATTGCTGCCTCTCTCCAGGCATCCAAATACCTATCTCCATCCTAAGCCTCTGCGTGATCCATGAGCCAGAGCCAGACAGGCAGTCAGCCGTGTAAGTCACGTGCAGGGCCTGTGCTCTGGTAAGCGTGCCCAGAGGCCATCTACCAGACAGAGTCTCATTCAAAATCTGGCTGAAAAAGGAAATGGCGGTGCTGTCTAAGTACTTGGTACACCATAGAACAGTCATTGGGCAAGTGAGTGTGTGACTCTATAGCCAGGTGGCTCGGGCACCCACTGGTGAGGTAGGCGGCCCTGAGTCCAGTCCCCTACTCTTGATTCTTTCATCATTGATCCACAGCAGAAGAGCTTCAGCAGCACAAGTTGAGGGAGCCCCACATCAGAAGACCACAATTCAATGGTTATCACAATCACCTAGGATGTGGGAGACCCAGGTTCAATTCCTCTCTTGGCTTGAGGGGAGAGAGGATTTGAACAGGAGTCTCCCTTCTCCCCCTCAAGTGAAGGAGGGAAGAATCTAGTTCTCCCACGTCCCAGGTGAGTGCTCTGAACAGTGGGCTGAAAAGCCTGGCTCTTCCTCCTCCTATGTCCCCCCTCCCCATTTTGTGTGGACAAGGCAGGCACCTAACTCATTCCCACAAGAAACTATTTAGGCACCTGACACCAGATGGAATCACTAAACAGCGAGTGACGCCTCCCTGCAGCCTGAACTTAGGCACTTATTTCCATTGGAGGAGTGGAGGTTGGCATACCCCTTTTGTCAGCATCGGCTAGCCTTGGTTAGCTTAGGCAGCTCCCTGCTTAGCATGCTCTCTTTGTGTGGCTTGCAGTCTAAGATGCCCCTCTCTCTCCATTCATTGTACAGGGAACCTAGGTGCCTAACTCAGGCTTTGTGGTTTGCAGTGAGATGCTGTGAAAATCACAGATGTACAGCAGGCGCCATGACTCTGAGTGTTACAGAGTCTCAGTCCTTCTGTGCCTCCAGGTGTTAATAACAGTTTTTAATTTTGAAAAGGAAGATGGATCTGAAGAGGACTCTTGTTGCCAAGAGGAATGGTTTTGTGTGTTTGTGACACCTAGTGTTTTTTAGCTGTAGATTTCAAAGCACTTTGCATAGGTGGATCAGTATCATTTTCCCACAGTAAAGAAAGGGAAACTGAGACAGACAGAGGAAATAACTTGCCACGGGTTATTACATAGCAAGGGTTACATAGCAAGGTAGGTGGCTAGCTGGATTTAGAAGCCAAATTTCCTGACTTCCAGCCTCATACCGTGTGTGCTGAACCATGCTGCTTCCCCAGTTTTACTGCCTGTCTGGCACTGGGGCCAATTGGTGCCTCTATGTCACAGCTCAGGGCATCTGTACTTGTATTTCCCCTCGGTGCTCCCCCAGGGGCACCTACTCTAGGTTCCCTGCGCCTTAGCTGTCACTTCTCTTGGTGGACACACATGACTCATTCCCTGCTGACCAGGGTTTTTCCAAGCTGCAGAGTTTCTTGCCCACACTGTGATATTTCCAGCAAGCCAGACTGCCTAAACAGGCCCGCGTCTGGCCTTTGCTTTCTCTCCACAGGCTATGAACAGCTGCAATTGCCAGCAGTTACAGGTTACCACCAGCTCTTTGTGGTAGCAGTCAGTCCTTCAAACCGCACACGGGGGTTTTGTGATTATGAGTTCTTAACACCCTTTGGCTCAGAATGGTTCAGTCTCTCCTTTATACAGCTTGGGCCTTTGATCGTGAGACTCTGGATACAGGTGATCAGCGGAAAATGGTCCTCTCCTCAGGGTGTAGCTTCAAACATCTGGGTTTTTGGCATAATTGAAGGTGGAGAATTTGCTTTCGCCTCCCCCTGGAGATACCCCAGGCAAAATACTTGATACTGTTTGTCCCGAAAGTTCATTCTTGTCTGGCACATTATTAAATACAGTCAGTTGAAGGTCATAACACTTCCGAGGGTTCATATCACATCTCCCCCCTAGAGAGAGAACATACAGTCTCAGCCCACAATAATACATAATCTTTGTATTTAATGCACTGGATCCCAAAGATACTTGAACTTCATTCAGTAAAGTTTTTTCAGGGATATTGCAAGAAATTGTTGCATCTGTTACATCTTGCTTTATGGAATGTCTCACATTTTAGCCATTATGTTTCTGAGAAACATGAAGAGCAACACGTCCAGAGACACTGCAACAATATGTCCTGTACTGCGTCTTAGAGACACTAACAGTGGAGCTCATGGGCTCCAGACTTTACATCTGCCTTGATTAACTAGTAAAACCCCCTCCTTTTTTTAAATTTTCTTAAGGTGAAGCTTCAGGTGGAAGAAAAAGAAGGGAAGAAATTTGAGGTCTTCACTGCTGTGGAGTTTAAAACTCAGGTGGTTGCTGGAATAAACTACTTCATCAAGGTACAGAGCAGTGGGGAATAGGTTCTCGGTTTGAATTTTATATGCATAGTATCTTATACTGGATTCTTGTTCAATTAGTTAATTACAAAGAGGTTCCTGTGATTTGGCCCTTAGAATGGGTGTCACAGAGGGACTGCCCCCTTTAAGAGGGAATGGGGTCCAGCACACCTATTGCTCATCAGCTAACCCCCCATTTGGGCTTAAAAGAGGGTACTTGGACCCTGAGATTGGCAGGTGAGAACTGTTTCAGACCATGGGAGCAGGGAGAGAGACACACGCATACAGAAAGAGAAACAAGAAGCAGCAAGAGAGAGCTGCCAGGAGTTGCTTGGCAGAGAGCTGAGTTTAGAAGAAGAGCAGTAACTATGAGCTGCTGGTGAGGAGCTTGGAGGAAGGCTGTTGGTGAGAGGAGACCAAACCTGGGGACCCCTGGCAAGCAGAAGCCTCAGGCAGTGTCCTGTAGGAAAAGGGGAAGAACCGGCGCAGTCAGGAGAAGTTGGGCCCAGAAGTTGAAGGTTCTTGCAGGAGGGTTGATTCCCTTGAGTGGAGAGGGGTAGGTCTGACAGGCCGGTAGGCCTGGAGGAGTGAAATGCTGGAAGAGAGGGATCCCTCAGGGTGAAGACCTGAACGAAAGGCTGTGGGAGGACTGGTCACTCAAGCAAAGAGGCCTGGAAAGGGGGACCCAGATTGTGGTCTCAGATTAGATTAGAGCACCTCACTGCATTAATAAATCTACACCACCCCTGTCAGGTAAACAAGTCTGATTATCCTTGTTTTACAGATGGGAAACAACCTTTCTGTGCCTAAGTGTCCTGCCCCAAGGCCACACAATGAATGTGTGAAAGAGCCAGGAAGTGAGCTCATGACTCCTAATCTGTGGCCCAGCAAAAAGACAGCCACTCCTCGGCCCCCTCTTTCCTTCCCCCAACCCAAAACACACACACTCTAAAATGTCCTGTCCTTGGAAGGTTTTTATTCCATGGAACTTACTGTCACTTTCTTCTTACCTTTCAGGTCCATGTTGGCAATGAGGAGTTCTTGCACTTGCGAGTGTTCAAAAGCCTTCCTCATGAGAACAAACCTCTGAGCCTCTCCAGTTATCAGAGCAGCAAGACTAAGCATGATGAGCTGACTTACTTTTAGAGGCTCTTTGGAAGAGCCTCTCTCAATTCTTTTTTTTTTTTTTTTTATAGTCTACAAAGTGATGTTTCCTATACCAATGAATAGAATGAAAGTGCATTTAAAAATCCTGTCTGAAGTATAAATTCCTTTTCTAGAGTTCCCTCCCTCCTCAGTATCCCAGAGAAGGGGCCTGGTTCTCCTCTCACTTACACTAGTGTAAAACAAGGGAAGTTCCATTGAAATCAACGGATTTACACTGGCATAAATTCCGTGTAAGTATCTAGAGACTCATGCGCATAGAATCTGTTGTGAGCTGACGAGAAAAGGGAGTGTAACTAGTACAACTATGACATAGAGCAGTATAAGAATTAGAATTTCTTCTAGCCCTGTTACAGAATGACAATGTTACTCAATACATTGTAAAGAACAAACACATGTTATTGTTAGGAAGATAAAGATGGAGGTTTACAACACTGGAGCAAACTTGAAAAAGTGAAAAGAAATAGGATCATAGTCATTTGAAATAGAAGCATTTCCTAGGCAATCAAATCCATCCCCCTGCAAGGATATGATATAGTTCCCCATAGAGGACATGTCAGATATGACAGCGCTTCTTCACCAGATCTTAACCAAAAGCCCTTGTAAGGCATTAAAACCACATAGCCACTTTTAAACAGATAATATTTCTAAGGAAGGTACAAGGTGTATTTAGCACGAGTTTCGCTCTGTTCTCTTAGCTGTTGTTGAAAATGTATGTGTTGATTTGAATTGTTTTCTTTATAAGGGCCATCTTCCTCACAGCCCCAAGAAAGGGCAATCTCCCTGACAGACCAACTGCCATTAAAATGCAGATTAAAAGTGCTATATAAGAGCTAAGTATTATTATTTATTAATTGGTTGAACAAAGGTTATGCTATATTTGTAGCACACTAACTCAATCAGCTAGTCCTGTCCATGCTTTGGCCCCAGCTCAACACCCTGGTCCCAGCCCCGGATTTCCTGGCCAACCTCTGGAAATTAATTCTGGAGTTCTTTTGACCAGGATTGCACTGGGCCTCTGGAGGGGTTTTCCACCTGCCCCTGGAGGAGGGAGGGCAGGGTCTGAAGTGCTGCGCACTCTGGTCCATGTCTTCCATCTCCAGGCCCTGCAGAGGCTCCTTTTATGTTGCAGGTAGTCCGGCGTGGAGCATACTGGCGCACGCCTTTCTGCGTCACTTCCGAGGGCTCTGATATGACTGGAAGCTCTTTTGTCTCCATCTGAGAGTTCTTCCATGAGACCTCTCCCAGCTGCCGGTCTTCTACCAGGACCTCCTCCAGACCTGGAAACTGTTCTCAATGACCAGGTCCATGGCGGCCACCGAGGGGGCAGATCTCCTTGCGGAGCCCCTGCTATACAGCCCCCAACTCCGTTTGCAGGTGGCGGAGTCCCCCTCAGTGCACCAGAGGTTGGTCCTGGGAGAAGTCACGAGAGTCGCAGACCTTCTGGATCAGGGAGACTGGGTGGATCACCTGGGTGGATCACTTGATGCTTGCTCGGCATATGGGGCTCTCCAGGCCTTGTACTCCCTGGTGCATACTTCAGGAGGTGAGGTGAGGTGAGGGCTGCTTTACCAGCGGCTGCTTGGGCCTACCTTGACTGGATCCTGCAAGAGGGCACACCCCATCCACCCGCCACCCCAGGCCCTGCCCTGTGGACCTGGATGGATCCCCCGCCCCTTCACCGTGAGCCAGCTGCACAATTTGCAGCCAGTTTGTTTCCAGGCTGTGCCGAGGAAACATCTATACATGATCGTGCTCCACACCCCAACGCAAAGTGGAGGGACCTCCTGCCACTGGAAGGTGAGAAGCCCTAGTGGGCCAGCCTATATTCCACCCTGGTCCCAGTGCCCACTGGGAATATCAGTTGGTGGCTTCTTCATGGAGCTGTGAGCACAGGCGTTTATTTGGCATGGTTTACCCCCATCCCGGACACCTACCCTTTCTGCGGTGAGAGAGAGATCCTGGTGCACGTTTAGCTGGAGTCTGCCAGATTGCAGTCCCTATTCTGGCTCCTCTTAGATATTCTGTTACGTTTGTGGCTGCACTTTTCCCCTCACCTCCTTATGTACTCACTCCCTATCCATGACCCCACACAGTTGTGTGACCTCCTTGACACCCTCCTCCTAGCACTGGCCAAAAAGGCCATCTACAAGACCAGGGAGAGGAGGTTGGCTGACGGGGTTTCCTGCAAGTGCAAGGGGTATTTCCGATCCTCAGTCCGCTCACATATCCAGGCAGAGTTCCTCTGGGTGGCATCCGCTGGCACCCTTGACACCTTTGAGGAGCAGTGGGCGCTGTCTGGGGTTCTCTGGTCGGTGTCCCCCTCAGGTTCCCTTTTTTAGCCCTGTGATCTCACTCCTTTCCCTGTTATATCTTTAGTTGTCCTCTGTAATTAACTGAGATCCCGGATCTTGTGGATCCTCCCCTTCTGCCCTCCCACTTCCAGGATCCCAACAGGACCACTCTCACAATGCTGAAAGAAGCATGAGGAGCTCTAGGTCCTCAAGGACCATCAGGCCTGGGGCACATTTGAGAGATGGATCGTGGCTCCCATTTCTTGTATGTCCCACAGAAAAGGAAAGGGGCTTAAAAGAACATCATCTGTCTGTTAGTGGAAGATGACATCCCTCTCATGGATCCAGTGGAGATGCATGAGAGGGCCAGGGCCTTCTAGGCTAGCCTTTTCTCCCCAGATCCGACTGATGCCAATGCCTGTGGGGTGCTTTGAGATGAACTCCTGACAGTCAGCATGGGCGACTGAGACTGGCTGGAGCTACCTGTCACTCTGGCCAAGTTCTTGGAAGCCCTCCGCTACATGCCCACCAGTAAATCTCCGGGCATAGACAGGCTGACGGTGGAATTCTACTGCGTGTTCTGGGGTATCCATATCTTGTCACCATCTGGACTGAATCCTTGGGGACTGGGGTCCTCCCTCTGTGGTGCACGTGAGCGTGTTTGCCTTGCTTCCGAAAAAGGGGGACCTCTGTGACCTTAGGAGTCCTATCTCTCTCCTCAGCACGAACTATAAGGTTGTGGCAAAGGCCACCTCACTGTGGCTGAGGTCTGTGCTGGTGGACTTAGTCCATCCTGACCAGACCTACACCATCCCGGGTTGCACCATCTTCAACTACTTCTATTTGGTCTGGGATCTCCTTGAGCTTGGGTGTAGGGATCATCTGTAATTTGTGCTCCCGTCTCTGGATCAGGAGAAAGTATTTGACCAGATGGACCATGGGTATCTCTGTGGGCATTTGGCTTTGGTCCCGATACATAGGTATTCTCCAGGTGCTGTATGCTTCCACGGAGTGTTTGGTCAGGCTCAATTGGACCATGATGGCATCTGTCAGCTTTGGGCGAGGAGTGAGTCAAGGCTGCACACTGTCAGGCCAGCTCTAGGCTCTGGCCGTTGAACCCTCTTATATCCTTGGGGGCAACAGTTTTAGGAAGAAATCACTGGAGACACAGAGAGCTGTAAAGCTTAAAAGCAGCCATTTATTGCCACACATTGAACTAACTAAAAACCAGTCAGAATTGGCTGAGCTATCCCCTAATAATCTAACTCAGTTGCCGTAGCAACAAGATTCTATTACCACGACAACCAAATACACAACATATTCCTCCCCCCTTAATGAGAACATCCCCTAAATAAAACAAACACTAAACTAGAGAGAGAGGGTAGACTGCCTCTGTTCCTGGCTAAACCCCGGGGATTATTTTGCCCCATAACCGTGGGCTAGCCCTAGCTAAAGATCTAGCCATTGAGTAGGCCTAGGTGAATTACGGAAGACTTCTGGTGTTGTTGCACCCAAAAGTGTCTTGGGCTCAGGGTTTGTAGTGCGAATGGGTGAGGATGGGGCATCAGCTCATGCTGGGCAGAAGGGTATCTCTGCAGCTGGCAGTAATGGAGAGGGAAGGTCAGGAACAGGTGACTCTTGATTCGGTGTCTTGCCGGAAGTGGTGAAGTCAGGCAACTCAACTGAAGATGTGTCCTGAGATCTGGTATGACCTGCCAACAGCTGATCTACATGTCACCACCAGGTGAGCTCCTCTGCAGTCCAGGCTGTGTAGGAAACCGGTCCTCTTTGAGCGATGACAGTGGCAGGGACCCATTTAGCCCCAGAAGTATAATTATGAGCCAAAACTCGCTGTCCCAGGCTAAAGGTTCGGTCTTTTGCTCTGGGTGCCTGTCTGATGACTTGATCTGGGTGCCCGTCTGATGACGTTGCACAGTTTGTTGGGGTTCAGAAGGTTTCAGCAGATCAAAGCAAGTGCGCAGCTGTTGTCCCATCATTAGAAAGGCCGGGGATGCCTTGGTTGTAGCATGAGGTGTGTTTCTGTAGGAAAGTAAGAAGGTGTCCAGATGCTTTTGAATGGAGTGTTGGTCCCTTGCTGATTTCAAAACTTGTTTCATTGTCTGCACAAATATTTCAGCCAATCCATTGGTGGATGGATGATATGGTGCTGAAGTGATGTGGTGTATCCCATTTGCCTTCATAAAATTTTGAAACTCCTGAGAGACGAACTGTGGTCCATTGTTGCTCACAAGTTGTTCTAGCAGACCAAAAAGACTAAAGAGTCTCCATAGTTTTTGGATAGTACTCTCTGCAGTAGTGGACTGCATTATAGAGACTTCTGGCCATATAGAATGGACATCTACTACCACCAAGAATGTGCTTTCTTCAAGTGGGCCAGCAAAGTTAACATAAATATGTTGCCATGGGTTTTCAGGTCAGTCCCATGGATGTAGGGGTGCCCAGTGGGATGCATTCCTCACACCCTGACATGACATACAAGCTCTTGCCTTCTCTTCAATAGCACTGTCCAATCCAGGCCACCAAAAATAGCTTTGTGCAATTTCCTTCATGCAGACTATTCCACAGTGACCAGAATGGAGCTGTTCTAACATCTGTCATCTCAGGGGTAGTGGGATAATGACACATCTCCCCTACAACAAACAACCAAATTGGATTGATAACTCCATCCTCCTGGACATGTAGGTAACAAGGTCGGGTGAGACGGGAGAGGTTCGTCGAGATGTTCCATGCATCACCAGGTCCATAACTTGGGACAATACTGGGTCAACACAAGTTGCCTTCTTTACCTGAATAGCGGTGATGGATGTGTTCTCTTCTGTTCAAAGTAAAAGATTTTCCTTCTGGGCAATATCTTGATGTTTGACTGACAAAGACAATCTTGAGAAACCATTCGCATTGCTGTGCAGAGTGGATTTCCAATATTTGATTTCATATGTGTGCATGAAAAGCAACAATGCCCAACGCTGCATATGACTAGCGGCTAATGGGAGAATGCCTGTATGGGGTCCAAAAATTGAAGTCAGAGATTGATGGTCTGTGAGAAAAGTAAACTTTCATTCAAACAGGTACTGATGAAACTTCTGAATTCTGAAAATGATTTCCAATGCCTCAAATTTGATTTGGGCATAGTTTGTGCTTTGCTTAGAGTGCATGAAGCAAAAGCAATAGGTCTCTCTTCTCCCAAAGGCATAATGTGTGACACGACTGCTCCCATTCCATAACGGGAGGCATCGCAGGCCAACTGTAGGGGTAAGGATGGATCAAAGTCGTCAGAACTTCAGAATTTAGCTGTGCACCCTTAGCTTTATTAAATGCAACATCACAGGCTTCAGTCCACTTGCAGGCCTTGTTCTGCCCAAGGAGTTTGTGAAGTGGTTTTAGCAGTGTGGCTAACTGTGAGATTAACTTTCCATAATAGTTTAATAGTCCTAGAAATAAGCGAAACTAGCTAACATTTCAAGGAGGGGGGAGCCTTCACAATAGCCTTAACTTTTGCAGGGGCCTTAAGGAGACCTGTAACATCAATGATGTGTCCCAAATATTCAACAGAGGGCTGAAAGAATTCACACTCGTCTTTGCGGACTCGTAGGCCATACTCTTCCAGTCTTTGTAGGGTAGCCTCTAAATTCTTTAGGTGATCCTCATTCCTTCCAGTGACCAAGATGTCATCCAGATAGCACTGGACTGGCAAGCCACACAAGATCTGGTCCATAGCCCTTTGAAACAGCACGGGAGCAGACGTTATTCTGAGGGTAGGCAACAGTAAAGCCCTTTATGCGTCACAATAGTCAACACCTCTTTGTACTTTTCATCGACGTGCTTCTGTAAATACGCTTGAGTCAGATCAATCTTGCTGAACTTTTGTCCCCCAGCCAAGCCCTCAAAGAGGTCATCGATGCAGGGAAGCGGGTATTGCTCTGCACTCAACACTGTGTTGACAGTGACTTTAAAATCACCACAGATCCAGAAGGAACCATCTTTCTTCACTATTGGAATGATAGGAGTTGCTCATGGACTATGGGTAACTGGTATTAGGATTCCATTTGTGACCACATGCTCCAGGTCTGCTTCAACTTTTGGCCTGATGGCATATGGCACAGTTCAGGCTTTCAGATATTTTGGTGGACTGTCAGGTTTAATGTTCAACGTCACAGTGATTCCCTTCATACTTCCCAGATCCTCTCCAAAAATAGCAGCATGTTTCCTTAGTATAGCGGTCAGACCGGTTTCTTCTTTAGTCATTCGGTGCACTTCTGCACAGTTCAGCTGAATCTTTCTAAGCCAAGACCTACCCATCAAGGCTGGGTAATTTCCTCTCACCACAAACAGCGGCAATTTAGCAACCTGTCCAGTAAGCGCCATCTTAACTTCAGTAGTGCCCAACATGGGCACAGCTTCTCCCATAGACATCTTCAAAACAGTTTTTGTTGCCTTGAAAGGAAGATGCTGTAGCTTTTCTTTATACAGAGTCTCAGAGACCAGTGAGATGTATGCACCAGTGTCCAGTTCCATGCGTATAGGTTTACTCTCAAACAATGGGGTTACCCAATATTCATGTGAGCCACTGCCAAAGACAAAATGTGGAATGGCTCTTCTTGTGCTGAGATCTCCTTGGTCATCCTGGGTTTGCTCTAGAATATGCAGATTTCCCTTTTTGGTTAGTCAGACCACAGGCCTCTTTTTTTTCTTTTGTTTACAGGCACACACAATGTGTCCCTTTTGCCACAGTGTCGACACACCAGGTCCTTACACCAGCATTCTGATGCCTGGTGACCCGGCTTGCCACAGCGATAACATTCCTGACTCTGCACAGTTTTGTGGGTAAGTTCTTATGACACTTTTTGCACCCTAGGGGATGCACCAATGGATTGCGCCTCCCTTGTAGCCAGTTCAATGGAGACAGCAATATCAACAGCCTTCTGTAATGTAAGCTGAGCCACTGTCAGTAGGCACTTCCGTACAGCTTCACTGTAGAGGCCACACACTAACCTGTCACCCAGGGCATTATTTAACATCTTCTTAAATTCACAGTGTTCAGCAAGCTTTTTCAAAGTTGCTACAAATTGTACAACTGTTTTGTCCTCTTTTGGGTCTCTTTTTTTTGTGGAACTTATATCTTTCAGCAATTACCAGTGGTTCTGGGGAAAAATGGGACCCCAGGATTTCCACAATATCACCGTAAGATTTAGTCTCTGTAGTAAGCTGCGTATCAGGAAGTAGGTTTTAGCTCCTACACCACTTAAGAATATTGGCACCTTCTTCTCTTCTGTAATGTCATTTGCAATAACAAAACGCTCAGTATACACATGCCCTTGCACTATAGTCTCCTCAAAAGGTTCCAGTGGCCCCATAAGTGTAGCCATGATTTTAGTTTCAGTTTGCACAGTCAGTGCAAACAAGCCAGTTCTCACCCCCTTCCAGCAGCAAAAAGATTTTTTTTCTCCCTTGACTTCTGCTTCCTTCTGTTGCTGGGGCAGCACAGAGATCCCATCCTCATCGCCACATTGTTATATCCTTGGGGGCAACAGCTTTAGAAAGAAATCACTGGAGACACAGAGAGCTGTAAACCTTGAAACAGCCAGTTATTGCCACACACTGAACTAACCAAAAACCAGCCAGAACTGGCTGGGTTATCCCCTAATAATCTAACTCAGTTGCCATAGCAACAACAAGCCTGCGGATGCTCCACCTGAGCCGCGGGACTAGCAGACCCTCTGCAGGGACACCTGTGGGAGGCCCACCGGAGCCGCCTGCCGCCCTCCCGGCAACCAGAAGAGCGCCCCCCGTGGCATGCAGCCCCAAGCACGCGCTTGGCGTGGTGGTGCCTGGAGCCAGCCCTGCTTCAGTCTCTTCACTGGTTTGAGCCAGACATGCTTGCCTGCTGCAAACACAGATCCAAGTCTGAACCACATCCCCCACAAGCTGCAGGTTTAACTGAAAACAGCTTAAGAAGTGCTCCTGTCTCCAGCACTCAGACACCCAACCTCCAATGGGGTCCAAACCCCAGACACATCCATTTTACCCCATATAAAGCTTATACAGGGTAAACTCACAAATTGTTCACCCTCTGTGACACTGATAGAGAGATCTGCACAGCTGCCCCTCCCCTCAGGTATTAATACATACTCTGGGTTAATTAATAAGTAAAAAGTGATTTTATTAAATACCGAAAGTAGGATTTAAGTGGTTCCAAGTAATAACAGACAGAACAAGGTGAATTACCAAGCAAAATTAAATAAAGCATGCAAATCAATGCAAATAGTGGACCACAAGCTAAATATGAGTAACCAGTGTGACACTGTTGCAAAAAAAAGCAAAGGTGATTCTGGGATGCATTAACAGGTGTGTTGTAAACAAGACACGAGAAGTCATTCTTCCGCTCTACTCTGCGCTGGTTAGGCCTCAACTGGAGTATTTTGTCCAGTTCTGGGCACCGCATTTCAAGAAAGATGTGGAGAAATTGGAGAGGGTCCAGAGAAGAGCAACAAGAATGATTAAAGGTCTTGAGAACATGACCTATGAAGGAAGGCTGAAAGAATTGGGTTTGTTTAGTTTGGAAAAGAGAAGACTGAGAGGGGACATGGTAGCAGTTTTCAGGTATCTAAAAGGATGTCATCAGGAGGAAGGAGAAAACTTGTTCACCTTAGCCTCTAATGATAGAACAAGAAGCAATGGGCTTAAACTGCAGCAAGGGAGATTTAGGTTGGACATTAGGAAGAAGTTCCTAACTGTCAAGATAGTTAAACACTGGGATAAATTGCCTAGGGAGGTTGTGGAATCTCCATCTCTGGAGATATTTAAGAGTAGGTTAGATAAATGTCTATCAGGGA
Source organism: Chelonoidis abingdonii (assembly GCF_003597395.2). Classification (NCBI taxonomy): domain Eukaryota; kingdom Metazoa; phylum Chordata; order Testudines; family Testudinidae; genus Chelonoidis; species Chelonoidis abingdonii. Next base: position 153,779,323 of record NC_133769.1, on the reverse strand, counting down.
TGGTCTAGACAATATTTGGTCCTGCCATGAAGGCAGGGGACTGGACTCGATGACCTCTTGAGGTCCCTTCCAGTCCTAGAGTCTATGAATCTAAGCATAATACAGTAAGAAAGTGACTACAGATGAAATCTCAGCTTCAGAGATATTCCAATAAGCTTCTTTTACAGACTAGCCTCCTCCTAGTCTGGGTCCAGCAATCACTCACACCTCTGTGGTTACTGTCCTTTGTTCCAGTTTCTTATGGGTAACCTTTGGGGGTGGAGAGGCTACCTCTTGAGGCAGCTGAAGACAAAATGGAGGGGTCTCCCAGGACTTTATAGTTTCTCTCTTGTGGGTGGAAACCCCTCCCTCCCCCTGTGTAAAATCTCAGCTACAAGATGGAGTCTTGGAGTCACACGAGCAAGTCACATGTCCATGCACGACTTACTTCTCTACAGGGATATTCTCAGGAAAGCTCAGATGTGGATTGGTGTCTTTCAAGGTCCATTGTTTGCCAATTTACTTGAATAACCCCTTGACACTATGTTGATCAGATCTGCCGTAGGTGTTTTCTACAGCAAACACTTTAAATAGAAGCATAGAGCCAATGCTCATAACTTCAGATATAAAAATGATACATGCATATGAATAGGATGAATATATGCAGCAGAACATAACTTTTGCAAAGATATGTTACATGGCATATCTAGCATAAAACATATTACAGTTATGTCATTTACATTCATAAGCATATTTCTGTAAAGCATTAGGGGGTGCAGTGTCACAACCACAACAACCAAATACAAAACAAGCCCTTACTCCATCTCGTCCAAAAGAGGTTGATGGGGATGGTGCTTCATGAGCCAGAGATGTGGATGTCCTATCAGTGTACACTAATGATGTACTCTTCGTGGTCCAGGACCCGGACCACCTGGTGTGGGTGGAGGCCTGCCAAGCTGTGTACTCGGTGGCATCCTCCACCCAGGTCAACAGCTCTGGCCTGATGGTCAGGGACGGGTGGCAGGCAAGCTCCCTCCTAGTCATGCTTCAGGCCATTCGGTGGGGCACAGGTTTCCTGCTTTATGTTGGCATTTATCTTTCTGCCAGGCATCCTTTTCTGCCAGAGATCTGGCACAATTTGGAGAGCAAGGTGGTTGAGTGCTTGCAGAGGTGGGCAGAACTGCTCCAGTGCCTATCCACTTGGGGAAGGGCACTGGTGCTCAATCAGCTAGTCCTGTCCATGTTCTGGCACTATCTCAACACCCTGTGCCCAGCCCCAGGGTGCCTGGCCCAGCTCCAGAAGCTGGTTCTGGAGTTCTTTTGGCCAGGGCTGCACTGGGTCTCTGTGGGGGTTTTGCACAGATCCGTGTCTTCTGCCTGCAGGCTCTGCAGAGACTCCTTTATTGTGCAGGTTGCTCAGTGTGGAGTACGTTGGCACACACCTTCCTCTGCCACCTGAAATGACTTGCAGCTCTTTTATCACCATCCGAGAGGTCTTCCATGAGACCTCTCCCAGCTGCCAGTCTTCTACCAGGACCTCCTCTGGACCTGGAAGCTGGTCTCTAAGACCACGTCCATGGCAGCCACCGAGGGGGCAGATCTCATGGATCCCCTACTACACAATCATCATCTTTGTGATCAAGTGGCGGAGTCATCCTCGGTGCGCCAGGGGTTGGTCCTGGTGGAGGTTACCAGGATCGGAGACCTCCTGGACTACAACCGGGGGGACTGGGTGAATCCCTATGCACTCGGTTGGCGCACAGGGCTCTCCGCCCTTGGTACTCCCCAGGGCGTACTTTGGGAGATGGAGGCAGCCTTATTGCCCAACCAGGATCTTTCCTCAAGCGGGTCCTGTGAGAGGGTATCCCCCACCCACTCCTCACCCCAGGCTCTCTGGATCTTTTCATCGGGCTCCTGCCCCATGAGCCCTCTCAACCCCCACCCTTTGTACCCCAAGCCAGTTATGTGATTTGCAGCCAATTCACTTCCGAACTATGCCACAGGATTATCTCTACATGCTCATGGTCCAAACTCTTCATTTCCCCACCCTCGTGCCCTGCCCCAACAGAAGTAGTGGGACCTTCTACCAGTGCAGAGGGTGAATGGCCCGCCAGGGACATTAGTTGGCTGCTCCTTCATGGAGCCATGGGTATGCATGTGTATCTAGCCCAGTTCACCCTCTTCTCGACGCCTGACCTTTTTGTGGTTTGCGGGAGACCCTGGCACATGTCGATCTGCAGTGCGCCTGGTTGCAGCCCCTCTTCTGGTTCCTCCAGAACCTCTTGTTGAGGTTGTGGCTTCACTTTCCCTTGCACCTTTTTAGATATGCACAACCCATCCGTGGCCCCACGAAGTTTCAGGACCACCTTGTCAACCTCCTCCTAGCCATGGCCAAAGTGGCCATATATGACACTAGGGTGAGGAGGTTGACTGAGGAGTGGCCTGCGACTGTAAGGTCTGTTTTTGTTCATTCATTCATCTGCACAGAGTTCCTCAAGGCGGTGTCCACTGGCTCCTTGCACGCTTTTGAGGAGCAAGGGGCACTGTCCAGTGTTCTCTGCTCAGTGTCCCCTTCTGGTTCCCTAGTTTTGGCCCTTTGACCCCCCAACCCTGTTTTTTCTTCATTGTCCCCCGACTTCAGTTGAGTTCTGGGCTCAGTATTTCCTCCCCAGGCAGGGGAAGGGGCCTTTAGCTTATGCCCACCCACTTCCCAGCACCCAATAGGACCACTCTCCCATTGCCAGGAGAAGAGGGAGGAGTGTCAGACCCAGGGCACGTTCATTCAATCCCGCATCCTTTGAGAGCTGGATCGCGGCTCCCACTTCTATACCTTGGAGAAAAAGAGTGGGGTTGAGAAGCACATCATCTACTTTTTGGCAGTGGACAGCACCCCCTTCACGGATCTGGAGGGGATGTGTGGATGGGCCAGGGCTTTCTACACCAGCCTCTTCTCCCCGGATCCAACTGACATTAATGCCTGTGGGGTGCTTTGGGACGAACTCCTGATGGTCAGCACGGGCGACCGAGACCGGATAGAGCTGCCTCTCACTCTGGCCGAGTTCTCGGAAGCCCTCCGTCGCATGCCCACCAATAAATCTCCGGGCATGGACGGGCTGACCGTAGAGTTCTACCACATGTTCTGGAATGTCCTCAGCCCGGACCTTGTCACTGTCTGGGCCAAGTCCTTGGGACACAGGGTCCTCCCTTTATTGTGCAGGCAAACAATGCTCACCTTCCTTTGGAAGGAGGGGGACCTCTGTGACCTTAGGAATTGGAGTTGCGTCTCGCTCTTCAGCATGGCCTATAAGGTCGTAGCAAGGGCCATCTTGCTGCAGCTGGGGTCCATGCTGGTGGACGTGGTCTACCCCAACCAGACCTACACCATCCCAGGGCGTACCATCTTTACCAATCTGTAGTTGGTCCAGGATCTCTTGGAGCTTGGGTGTGGGGATGGTCTGTCGTTCGCCCTCCTGTCCCTGGATCAGTAGAAGGCATTCAACAGGGTGGACCGTGGGTATCTCCTAAGCACTCTGCAGGTGTCTGGCTTTGGGCCCCAGATCGTGGGTTTTCGCCAGGTGTTGTACACCTCTGCAGAGTGTCTGGTCAGGATCAACTGGATCCTGACCAATCTGGTCAACTTTGGGCACAAGGTGCATTGGGGAGTCTGCTGTCAGGCCAGCTGTATGCTTTGGCAATTGAGCCCTTCCTCTGTCTCCTCCGTTGGAGGTTGGCGGGGTTGGTGCTCCATGAGCCAGAGTTGTGGCTGGTCCTGTCAGCGTACACCAACAATGTGCTTCTCATAGTCCATGACCTGGTGTGGGTGGAGGTTTGCCAGGCCATCCACTCGATGGCCTCCTCCATCTGGGTCAACTGGGTCAAGAGCTCTGGCCTGGTGGTTGGGGCTGGGTGGCAGAGGAGCTCCCTCCTACCTGTGCTTCAGGTCATCCAGTGGAGAGCAGGTCCGCTGCTCTATCTCGGTGTCTATCTTTCTGCCACTCATCCATCTCCTCCAGAAAACTGGCACGGTTTAGAGGCAGGTGGCTGAGCAGTTGCAGAAGTGGATGGGGCGTCTCTGGTGCCTCTCCCTTCACAGGAGGGCACTGGTGCTCAACCAACTTGTCCTGTCCATGCTCTGGCACTGAATTAACACCCTGGTCACGGACCCAGGTTTCCTGGATGATATCGAGAAGCTGGTTTTGGAGTTCTTTTGGCCAGGACTGCACTGGGTCTCTGTGGGGGTTCTCCATCTCCCCCTGGAGAAAAGGGGACAGGGCCTGATGTGCTTGCACATGCAGATCCATGTCTTCTGTCTCCAGACCCTGCAGACACTCCTCTATGGTGCAGATAGTCCAGCCTGGAGTACATTGGCGGACATCTTCCGCCACCGCTTCTGAGAACTGCTACATGACCGGCAGCTCTTTTATCTTCATCTGAGAGATCTTCTACGAGACCTCTCTGGGCTGCTGTTCTTCTACCAGGACCGCATCCAGACCTGGAAACTGGTTTCGGCCACCAGATCCATAGCCCCTGCTATGCAATCCACAACTTCGTGTTCAGGTGGCGGAGTCCCCCTCGGTGCGCCAGCAGCTGATCCTGGCAGAAGTCGCCAGAATCGGAGACCTCCTGGACTATGACCAGGAGGACTGGGTAGACCCCCTGACACTCGCTCAGCACATAGGGGCTCTCCACCCTTCATAATCCCCAGTGCATACTTCAGGAGGTGAGGGCAACCTTATCACCCGCTTCTTGGGCTTACCTCAAGCAAGTACTTTGGGAGGGTTCTCTCCACCCACCCTACACTCCAGGCCCTCTGAGCCTTTTAACAGCCCCCCTGCCCCTTGCGTCCCCTCGGCCGCCCCATCCATATACCCCGATTTGCAGCCGGTATGCTTTCTAACCATGCCAAGGGCACATCTGTACATGCTCATCCTCCATACTCTTCATTTCCTCACCCTCATGTCCTGCCCTGATACCAAAGGGCGGGACCTAATGTCACCCGTTGAGAGTGGTGAACCCTGGTGGACCAGCCCGTATGCCACCTTAGTCCCACGGCCCGCTGGGGATATTGGTTGGCAGCTCCTTCACGGAGCCATGAGCACAGGGTGTGTACTTGGTGTGGTTCACCCTTGTCCCTTTTGTGGTTTTAGGGAGACCCTGGTGCATGTTTATCTGGAATGCGCTAGATTAAAGCCCTATTCTAGCTCCTCCTAGATCTTTTATGGCATTTTTGGCTGCACTTGTCTCCCCGTGTTCTCATTTGTACACACCATATCATAATGGACCCTTCTAGACTTAAAATTCTATGGGTACATCTACATAGCAATGAAACACTTGCAGCTGACCTGGGTAATCATACTTTAGTAAGGATTTTAACACTGTCTCATGTGACCTTCTCATAAACAAACTAGAGAAATGTAGGCTAGACAAACCTACTCTAAGCTGGCTGAACGAATGACTGGAAAACCATACTTAGAGTATAGTTATCAATGGTTTACAATCAAACTGGAAGGGCATATTGAGTGTGGTTCCACAGGAATCTGTCCTGGGTCTGGTTCTATTTGTTAGTGCTTGTTAGTGAATACTAATCCTTTTAGTTCTTTCTGTTGGTATATTTGACTCATTTATACATATTAACTATGCTTTAGAATCTTTATCTTCAACAAAGAGTATGTCTGAATTCTAAAGCCCAGAACACTAGTCTTGACTAATAAGTAACCCTATTCAGGAATTTATTCATTATGCTGTATTTAATAATATAAATACAGGGTGGTGTTGGTGGGGAACCACAGATTGATGGATACTGGAGTGAAAATCCCCTGGGGATGACTGGGGCACTATATGTTAGCATATATATAACACTAACATAAGCATATATAGACTAGAGAAACTAATAAGAGATTATTATTATAGTAGATGTTTTCTGTGGGGGAAATCTACAAGAATGATTGTGAGGTAAGAAAGACCCACTGAGAGAGATTAACTTGAAGAGTTGTTAGTTCTCTCAGCTGTAAATAATCATACCTTCATACATATGTCAGGTAAACTCAGACTGTATAGAAATCACATCACAACATATGTTTCTGGGACTGGGAGAATATTCTTGGCAACTAGATTTCCTTTGTCTGAAACCTAGTATAATGATAGTGATATGAAAACTTAGGCTAGGGGGCAATGAACACCATGCATCCCTTCCAGATGCAGGACAGACACATATCTAGCTCTTAGTCTGACAACAAAGGGTGGTAATGTATCTATTTATTTCTGTATTCTATATAGTGCTCTTCTAATCTCAGATTAATAATCTTAGAATAAATATTTTCAATTGAGCCTGTTATTTCCACAATTTTGAGTCATTAGAGTCACTCAGATACACAGCATAGTCAATATCTTCTGTGATACAGCATGGCCAGAGGGCAACATAAGAGTGTTAGCAGGGGGCCTTATTCCCTGCCAAGGGAGGAAGGTTTGCTTTAGATTAACTAGAACAGCTGTGACCAATTAGAGCACCTGACTCCAGTTAGAGCACCTGACTCCAGTTAGAGCAGCTGACTCTAGTCATGTGATATATACAGCTGTGCAAGACAGATACAGTGTG
>NC_133769.1:153692682-153762540 GCF_003597395.2 Chelonoidis abingdonii | reverse complement strand
CTCCTCCAAGGACACTAGGGGAGTGATTAAGATCTGGTTCAGAGGCAAGCAATAGCGCCCTGAACCTACCCCAGAGAAGAGAAAGCGCGAGACCCAGCAGAACAGTACCAGCAATTTGCCACACCTCATAAATAATTTGTACACAGAGAGTACACTTATAAAGTTCACAGATGATACCAAGCTGACAGGGGTTGCAAAGACCTGAAGGACAGGACTGGAATTCTAAATGATCTTGAAACACCGGAGAAGCAACAACAGCAGGAGAGCAAGGAGAGAGAAAAGGATCAGCAGCATGAACCAGAAATGGAAAAAGTGCACCAACAGCAACCTAGTCCAGTAGGTGAGGTTGGAGCCCATATACCTGTTTCCCCAAGTGTAAACTCCAAGTTACTATATTTCCTCACTTTAGGGAAGAGAAGGACATGGATGTGGGTTTACATGTTTGTAATGGGGTGTGAATTCAGCCAAGTGTCTGGCTCCCTTACTGGTGGAGAAGGCATGAGATGCTTTAAGCCATATGGCCAGTGGGAACTATAGAGATTATGAGTAGTATAAAAAGTAAACTGTGTTGGAAATGTTTAAATTGACCCCCAAAGCATGCAGAAGATAGTTTGAGGGAGTTCAGGAAAACAGGGAATTACACTGAGGATACAACTGAAATGTGGGGTTATATCAGAAAAGCAGGGGGCTGGTTGGGGAGTCATCATGATTGATGAGTCTTACAAGTAGCTCAGAGTGAATAATTGATATTTTGGTCTGGTGGCCAAACTGAAAAATCCAAAAAATAATTCAATTTGTTTCTAACTGAAACTCGGGGAGGGTTTTTTTGTTTGTTTGTTTCTATGAAAAATAAAAAACAGTTAAAATAATTTTGGTTGAATAAAATTCTTTGTTCATTCTGAAACAACACAAAATCAGTGTTTTGTTTGTTTTTCATCCTTTTTTGAGCTTTTTTAAAAATATGCTTCCTTTTTTAAACAAAAACCTTGTTTCAAAATATTTTGAATTAAGTCAAAATGATTCATTTCACAAATGTCAGAATGAATCATTTTGAGTTCTTCCAAAAAAAATTTCCTCTTTTTTTTATTTGGCTGAAACTTCACCAAATTTGACCCGAGTTCAAAAACAGTTTCAGCTGCCCCAAAACTGCATTTTTGGATGAAGTTCTATTGGACTGAAATGGTTCACTGAGCTCTATTTATGAGTTAATGAATTTGGAGAAGAGTTAGAAACTCTGTTTCCCTGACCTAAAATAGATAATAGATAACAATCCTAGAGAATTGCACATAGCAAGGAAACTGGCAGATCATTATGTGAATAGTTGGCCTGGATTTGACAGAAAAACTGACATGGGTGGAATGGGATCAGAGAACAAGGATTGGGCTCAAGCAAAACCCCACACCAGGAGGGGAGGACCTACTGTAACGATCAGTGTTACAGCACCTCAACCCATAGATGATGCTGTATTTTTATCTTAGTGCTATATTGTTGTCTTGTGTTATTATATAGTATTTGCTCTGGAAGGTTGACAGGAAGTATTTGCCCTGCCTGGTGTGCTGGAATTGGAACTTGCAATGTTCCAATAAATTCCTGTCATTCTATAAAAAGCTGTTACAACTGGTGGCAGCAGCTTCAAGACGGCAAAAACACTTTTGACAGAGAAGAAATGTGGATGAGACTGGAATCTATGAGCACTTGACAGACTTTGAGCTGTTACTCTCTGTGAATGAGTGGCCTGAAAAAGAAAACAGCACAGTACCTAGCAGTGTCCCTTCATGGTGATGCCAGAGCATTTTACCAGGAACCAGTGTGGAGTGTGGATCCTACACACAGTTACGCAAACCCGCACCTGCTATGGGGAAGGATTGGCCTTTTAGAAAACTGGAAGGAATGGCCAGCCAGGAGGCAGCAGGGAGGGGAACCCCTGCACAGTTATTTGTGTGCACTGAAGAGACAGATAGGGCTTTCCCTGCCCCACACTGACTGAGAAGTGGTTATGATTCTATGCTTCCCAAGTCTCACATCTGTCTCAGTGAAGTGGCTAACAAAGTGGAGCAGGCCCAGATGCAAGTTATTTGCAGTCCTCCCTTGGGTCAGATGAGAGAGACTTTTTCCCCTGTCGATCCCAGCAAATAGCAGTGATGGGGACTGTATGGGATGGCCAGTGGAGTCCTGTTGGTTTCTTTCTTGAGTTTGTCTTGCAGTGGGAGGCTTCTGGGTACACATCTGGCTCTGTTGATCTGTTTCCTTATTTCCTCGTGCGGGTATTGTAGTTTTGAGAATGCTTGGTGGAGATTTTGTAGGTGTTGGTCTCTGTCTGAGGGGTTAGAGCAGATGCTGTTGTACCTCAGTGCTTGGCTGTAGACGATGGATCGTGTGGTGTGTCTGGGATAAAATGGATGAGCTTGTTGATGTGTGTTGGGTGCATTTCTGAGTGTTGTGCATTATTCTGTAAATATTTGAGGCAGGCAGGGATGCCATCATGGTTAGAGGATGTTGGTGTATTAGGGAGGTGGCATCCAGAGTGGCAAGGATGGTGTTCTGGGGGAGATTATTAATGTTGCAGAGTTTCTGGAGGAACTTGGTGCTGTTTTGGAAGAAGCTTGCAGTGGTGAGTGAATTGAGGATGGTTTCTATGAGTCCTGATTTTGCTTGAGTGAGAGTGCCATTTTCAGATATGCGAGATCTTCCTGGGTTCCCTTGTTTGGGTATCTTGGGAAGCCCATGGAAGTTCCATGGGGAGGGTTTGTGGGGAATGAGATTATAGAGCTTTTCTTGGAGTTGTTTGGGGAAAGATTTGATAGTGTCTTTAAATTCCTGTGTGAATTATGGTGTGGGGTCATTTTTAAGTTCTTTATAATAGATTAAAAGAACAGGAGTACTTGTGGCACCTTAGAGACTAACACAAGTACTCCTGCTTTTTTTGCGGATACAGACTAACACGGCTGCTACTCTGAAACCTGTCATTGTAATAGATAGTTTAAGAGACTTGTCTGTTGATTGTGTTGTCACAGTTATCATGGTTAGGGAGTACAGTAGTGCCCTTTGTCTACTGGTTTGATCTCTGTCTGGTGTTTAGATTTCAGGGACTATTCCCTGGGCGGTACAGAGACTGCGGTGGATGTAATGCATGTTTGAGGAGTTCAGAGTTGATTTTTTTTTTCCTGAAGCAATTGATGTAATGGTCCAGTGTGGAGTGTCCAGTTAGATGGCTGTTTTTCTTATGACTGCAGTGGGGATGTGGCAAGTGGGGATGTGAAAGATTTACTTAAGGCAGAGCTGGCAGAAAAATTCTTCTAGTTCTCTAGGTTACTGTTATTAGCAGAAAGCAGCAAACTAGGAGGATGGGAAAGTCAAGCACATGGACTAAGCAGATTCTAATAGAGGCATGTTTTGAGGAAATGAAGTGCTGAACTGTTGGCTCCTCGCAGGCCCATTGTAAGTTAGCAGCAATTACTTACTACTGGAATGAAGACAGACCTTCTGTTACATGCGACACAGAAACACAAACTTAGTTTTCAAAATCAGTTACATTTTATTTTCGTTCATGTAGTGACACTGGTTGTATGAGCTGGGAGTCTGCAGAAAGAGCAACAGAAGAGCCTGTCCCAAGCATGTCAATCAAAATGGCTCCAATGGATCATCTTTGGTTTTGTTCAGCTGATAGTTTCGGAGTATTGGATTCCCAGGGGGAGCAGTAAACACTATTACCACATACAGGTGTACACACTCATCAGTGCTGTCACTGACGGAGACCTGAAAGACAAGGAGAATGGGACAGCCATGGACTAAGCACATTCCAATGAAAGGATGTTTGGGGAGACGCAGTGCTGAACTTTGAATAGCTACAAAATAAGAACTCAATCCCATCCACTCTCCTTCAATAGCTGTAGAGACTGTGCCCATTTCCTGCTACGTATGATCAGTGACAGGTCTTTGTGCCTATGTAAGTGTGTTCCTCATGATCAATAGAAGTAAAAATGTTATCCCCCATTCACAAGGTGAAATTCAACCCTGCTATAAGAATGTGCCACTTCCATTGGTTGCTTTGGGAGTAGCACCTGTTTATCCTTGGGCTGAATTGAGGCCACAGTCTTTATACCCCCAAAATTATCCTTCTCACTGAGCCCCTTCATCTTCTGCTTTTTGCACATAAACCCAAAAGTTTTCAATCAGTTTTTCCTAAGGCAAACTCTTACTGACTTCAATCAGATCTCTTGTAGTGAACGAATTAACACTTTTTTCTCCATGAAGGCCATATCAGTTTTCAAAGCCACTCAGGATAAGACAAAGAAAATTAAAAAAAAAGGAGATTTTTCATCAGTCTCTGTATAAGAAGTCAGTTGATGAAAGGCAGGGAAGAGGAAGGAGCCATGTAGTGGGAAGAAACCCTCCTGCTGGACTTCCCAAGGTCTAAGAGGGTCTGTCTGAGTTTACAGAATGGGCTGAAGACTTGTTTGGAATTTTTGTTGACTACTTGTCTGGCTACCGACCATACGGAAAGGATTCCATCACCAGAGGGGAAATCAAGGCACAGATGACTGGATGCTGGTATTAGGTAAGACACCTCTCTCACATGAGCTATGTGAAATTTTTTCAGACTAATATTTTATTCACCAAAAATGCTGTTTCAAATCTACCAAAACTGTTTGTGTCAATTTTGACTGTCAGTCAAATCAAAAAATATTTTTTTAACTGGTGACAAATTGTTTCAGTATTTCTCAAATGATTCTTTTTGATTTTGGGGGGACAGATTTACAAAATGGCCAGAGGAGGAGATGGTGATATCTCACCTTATCACTTTTAGTCCAGTGGTTGGGAGTAGTCATGTGTAAGGCTACGTTTTAGTCACAGGTATTTTTAATAAAAGTCATGGATAGGTTATGGGCAGTAAACAAAAATTCATGGCCCCTGACTTGCGTGTGTGTGTGGGGGACTCAGGGGAACAGTCTTGGGGGCACCGCGGATGCTGGAGGGGCACAGCCTGGTGGGTGGACGCCGTGGGTGCTTGGAGGAGCACGGTTCAGGGGGCACAGTGGGTGCTGGGGTGGAGGGTTCAGGGGGCTGTGGCAGGCTCCCTAGCTGGCTCCTGAGCTCCATGTACTACCTCACTCTGCCCAAGCCCTGGTGCTGCAGCTCCCATTGGCTGGGAATCACGGCAATGGGAGCTGCGAGGGTGGTGCCTGCCAGCTGAGGCAGCACATGGAGCTAGGGGCTGAGGGAGGGGATTTCCTGTAGTTCGTCTGGGGAGCCCCCTTAAGTAAGCACTGCTTCACACCCCAACCTCCAGCCCTGAGCCTCTCCACACCCAAACTGCTGTTGCTGCGGAGTGGTGGGGAGCAAGACTGCAGCGGCAGCAGCTGGTGCTACCGGCCTAGGGGCTCCATGAGCTGCTCAGGCGGCCCCCGGCCAAGCCCCCAAGCTGCTGCAGAAGTCATGGAGGTCACAGAATCCATGATTTCTGTGAGCTGCATGACAAACACGGAGCCTTACTCACGTGGAGTTTGGATGACCTGGATTCAATATGATCCTCAGTTGATGTCCTGGGTCTCCTGTTTCTCTTCAGAGTGCTCAAACCGGTGGGATATGAGTAGAGTTGCCAAATGTCTACTCACACAAACCCAAACATCTTGCCTTGCCACCAGCCCTGTCCCTTCCCTGAGGCCCCGCCCATTCCCCATCCCTTCTCCAATGTGCCACCCCAATCACTTCATTCCCCGCTCCCTCTGTTGCTCAGTCACCCCCACCCTCAGTCACTTTCAATGGGTTGGGGTGCGGGAGAGGGTGCGGGGTCTGGGCTGGGGCAGAGCGGTTCTGAGTGTTAGAGGGGGCTGAACCTGGGGCAGGGGGTTGGGGCGCAGGAGGTGGTGTGTGTTCTGGGAGGGAGTTTGGATGTGGGAGGGGGCTCAGGGCTGAGGCATGGGGTTGGGGTGCAGAAGGGAGTTTGGGGTGCTGTCTCTGGGAGGGGGCACATGGTTGAACATCGGGGTGTGGGAGGAGGTAAGGGGTGCGGGCTATAGCCGGGTGGTGCATACCTCAGGTGGCTCCCGTTCAGCGGTGCAGCAGGGCTAAGGCACGCTCCCTGCCTGCTCCCCCCCGCACCGCTCCCAGAAGTGGCCAGCACATCCCTGTGGCCCCTGGTGGGGGGAAGGGGGCTCCGTGCACTGCTCCTGCCTGCAAGAACCGCCCCCCACAGCTCCCATTGGCCACAGTTCGCGGCCGGTGGGAGCTGCGGAGTCAGCGCTCAAGGTAGGGGCCTTCCTTAGCTCCACTGAGCCACCAGACTTTTAGCACCTAAAATCTCCCGGGTTGGCTTCAGTAGCCTCCAGGAGGTAGAGCCCAATATTGGGAGGCTCTCGGTGAAACCTTGGCAACCCTAGCTATGAGGTATTCAAGAGGAAGTTTCTCTGCCTGACTTGTTGAAGTTGTTCCGCTGGGTATATATAATCAGTGAGCCAGAAACAAAGTGATTGATTGACTGTCAAGCCTGCTGGTTAGGGCACTGAGGTGGGAAACCAAGTTCAAGTCACAGCCCTGCACATTGTCTCTTCTTGTGGAAAAGACTGCTTTGTACAGTCTCTCTTTCATGCAACCACCCACTTGTACTGCTTGCTCACTTCATTGACCTTTGCTGGGCCTTGTCAATCTCTGACCTTCCTCCAGTGCTCCCTTCCTCTTCAAAGTCACTAAGGCAGAGCTAGAGGGAATGTAATGTATTTTCCGATATAAGTGACACCCAGGGTGGCCTCTGACGCATCCCCTGAACACCAGGCCATCTGGTACTTCGGGGATAGCGTGGGCCCGCCCCCACCTGCATGACAGAGGATGCCATTTTAAAGAGTATGCTGCACTACCCCCATGTCCTCCTGCGTCACATGTGTAGTGTGTGTGAGGTCACGCCAGCAGGGGCAGAGCAGCGTGCTCTTCAAAATGGCATCCTCCGTCCAGTGCAGCGTGAACCCAGACAGACCCACATCCAGTTTTACACCTGTACAGGACAGGGGACAAAACCTTGGGGGGAAAAAAACAGAACTGTCTGGCTTATAACTGGACCAATGACCTGTCTAGCACCACAGTTACCTGTTAGGGGAAATCTGAACGGCTCAAGTGTTTGATTATGGTGCACTCTAGTGACTGGACCTCCCCAGAGGCTGAAATCTGCTCAGAACTAATGATAATTTGCCTTGAATTCATGTGGTGGAGGCCTGTACTCTCAGAGCAGAGAGGCCCAGTTTTCTGTTCCCCAAGTCTGTGCACGTGTCCAAGGACTGTAGTGGTATAAGTTAGCAATACAGCAGCAGCAGCTTCAGGCACAGCTGTAACCAACCAATATGCCAGTTTTCAGTAACGAAGAGCCAAAGATATTCAATTGTGGGCAGACAGGCAGCTTTGTTTGGGGGCTCAATGTAAATCTGTGTTTCAGGAGCCAGCCCTTCCCAGAATGTGAATAGCAAAAATACACATTTAATCCTCAAGTCTTGGGCCTACATCTTCAAAAATGGGTACCTAACATGAGGGTCCCAGGAAAGATTTTCAAAAGCACCTACATCACTTAGAAGCATGAGCTCCATAGGCAGTTTTGTGAAACCCTCTCCCCACCAAAAATAACCTATTTGCTCTGGTGTTCTTGAAAATCCCACTCAACTCTTAGCCTAAATAAGTGGCCTGATTTTCCAAACTGCTGACTTGATGTAAGAGCAAAAGTCACTTAAGTCCCTTCAGCATTCTGGAGATCTCCACCTTGGGAGTTTAATTTTAGGCACCATTATAAATCTTTTTCCTAGTCTGTTAGGATATGGATATTCAGGCCTGTCTGCAAAGACTGTACTAATATTCTTATCACTTAGCTAGTTATAGAGGTATAAAAGAAAGAATCAAAATCACAGTTTGCCAGTGTAAAGGGCCTTCTCTTACTGTAACAGTCTTAAGGCCTCGTTTTTAGGTTAAGCCTTTGGCTAAGCAACAGAGGCAGCCATAAGCTGGGAAGTGTAGGGTCACATCCTTACATTCCAAACTAGTCACATTGAAATAAGGTGCTCTTGGGCCATTAGGAATATCAGGACAGGATTGTATTCCTATCATCTCCAGAGAAAGAGAAGAGCCTAAAAGATGTAAAAGAAAATTTAGTTTGATAGCATCCTGTCTGGCAAGAACTCACTTATCAATAGCTGGGATGTAAAATCCTCATTTCTGTATTGTTCTATCAGTGTAGTCTCCACGTCCCTATTGTTTGTCTGTAATCTCTGTCTGGTTCTGAAATTGTTTCTGTCTGCTGTATAATTAATTTTGTTGGGTGTAAACCAATTAAGGTGGTGGGATATAATTGGTTAAATAACCATGTTACAATATGTTAGAATTGGTTAGTTAAATTTCAGTAAAATAATTGGTTAAGGTATAGCTCGGGGGTTCTCAAACTGGGGATCGGGACCCCTCAGGGGGTCGTGAGGTTAGTATGTGGCGGGTTGCGAGCAGTCAACCTCCACCTCAAACCCCACTTTGCCTCCAGCATTTTTAATGGTGTTAAATATATAAACAAGTGTTTTTAATTGAGGGGGGGGTCACACTCAGAGGCTTGCTATGTGAAAGGGGTCACCAGTACAAAAGTTTGAGAATCACTGGTATAGCTAAACAAAACTCAAGTTTTACTATATAGTCTGCAGTCAATCAGGAAGTAAGGGGGGGAATGGGAACAGGGAATGGAGGTGGAGGAATTGAAATCATGTTTCACTAAGGAGGAGAGAATAGGAACAGGAAAGGGGACCAAGGACATAGGCAAGGCTCTGTGGTGTCAGTGCTGGGAAGGGGGACACTGAGGAAGGAAACTGAACTCATGCTTGCTGAAAGTTGACCCCAATAAACATCAAATTGCCTCAGTCTTCAATAAGGCTAATGAGGAGCTTAGGGATAATGGAAGGATGACAAATGGGAATGAGGATATGTAGGTAGATATTACCACATCTGAGGTAGAAGCCAAACTTGACAGCTTAATGGGACAAAATCGGAGGGCCCAGATAATCTTTATCCACAAATATTAATGGACTGGCCATGAATATGCAAGCATTAGCAAGAATTTTAATGATTGGTAAACGAGGGTTGTACTGTATGATGGAGAATTGCTACATTGTCCTATCTTTAAGAGGGAAAAAGGTCCGAGTATATATGGCCTTTGTTTTGACATCTGTAGTATGCAAGGTCTTGGAAAAATTTTTGAAGGAAAAAGTAGTTAAGGACATTGAGTTCAATGTAAATGGGACAAATTACACATGGTTTTACAAAAGGTAGATTTGCAACAACCTGATTCCTTCTTTGAAAGGTGACGATTATGTGAAAAGAAAATGCAGTAGATCTAATTTTCCTCAATTTCATTAAAGCTTTGACACGTCCTACGTGGGATTATTAGTTAAATTGGAAAGATGGGGGTCAATAGGAAATTGAAAGGTGATAAGGACTGGTTAAAGGGAGACTACATACGGGTCGTACTGAAGGGTGATGTCAGCTGGAAGGAGGTTACTAGTGGAGTTCCTCAAGGATCAGTTTTGGGACCAATCTATTTAACTTTAATTACTGACCTTGGCACAAAAGCGGGAATGTGCTAATAAGTTTCGTGAGCAAAAGCTAGGAGGTATTGCTAAACAGAGAAGGACCGGGATACATATGGAAATTGGATGATCTGTAACTGGAGTAATAGTAATAGGATGAAATTAATAGTGAAAACGTGCAAGTATGCACTTAGGGATTAAATATAAGAATTGTTATAATTGGGACACATCATTGAAGCACAGAGGAAGGACTTGGAGTATTGGTTGACACGGACGACTATGGACGCCAATGTGATATGCTGTTAAAAAGCTAACGTAGGTTTTAGATGCTAGTGAGGTATTTCTAGCAAGATAAGGAGTGTTAGTACGTTATATAAGGCACTTGTGAGACTCATTGGAATCTGTGTGCAGTTGCTGTCTATGTTTAAGAAAGTGAATTCAAACTGGAACAGTTCAGAGACAGCTCGAGGATGATCCGAGGAAATAAAACCTGCTTATGAGAGACTCAGAGTTGGCTTGTTTAGCCTCACCAAAGAAGTTGAGAGGGATATGCTTGCTCTTTATAAATATATCAGAGGATTATATTAGGGAGGGAGAGATTATTTAAGCTTAGTACTGTGGACACAGAACAAATGGATATAAACGGACATAGGTAATTTTATGACTTGAAATTAGATGAAGGTTTCTAACCATTAGAGGAGTGAAGTTCTGGAACTTCCAAGGGGAGTAGTGGGGGCAAAAGACATATCTGGCTTTAAGACTAAGCTTGATAAGTTTATGGAAGGGATGGTATGATGGGATTGCTTAATTTTGGCTACTGATCTTTGATTATCAGCAGGTAAGTATGCCCAGTGGTCTGTGATGGGATGTTAGATGGGATGGGATCTGAGTTACTGCAGACAATTCTTTCCTAGGTGCTGGCTGGTGAGTCTTGCCCGCATGCTCAGGGTTTAGCTGATCACCATATTTGGGGTGGGGAAGGAATTTTCCTCCGAGGCAGATTGGCAGGGGCCCTGGAGGTTTTTCGCCTTCCTCTGCAGCGTGGGTCATGGGTCACTTGCTGGTGGATTCTCTGCAGCTTGAGGTTTTCAAACCATAATTTGAAGACTTCAATAACTCAGACATAGGTTAGGAGTTTGTTATAGAAGTGGATGGGTAGGATTCTGGGCCTGCTTAGTGCAGGAGGTCAGACTAGATGATCATATTGGTCCCTTCTGACTTTAAAGTCTATGAGTAAATTGTTTGCACCTTTGGACTTCGGGTACTGTTGCTCTCTGTTCATGCGAGAATGACCAGGGAAGTAAAACGGTGAAAAAATAAGCCCCCTAACATGGTCTACACTGTAAACTCATTGAGACAGGGACTTAGTCACTTACTGTATATCTTTTCACTGCTGATCTGGCTGAGCCAGGCCTCCAGGAAAAATAAATACTACAATAATGGAAGGCTTAATGCACTCATCTGTAGATGCATATCTACACAACAAAGAAAAATCTGTGAGTGGCCCGTGCCAGCTGATTCAGGCTCCCAGGGCACGGGCTGTGGAGTTGTTTCATTGCTGTATAGACTTCTGGGCTCAGGTTGGAGCCTGAGCTCTGGGACCTCCCACCTCGCAGGGTCCTAGAGCCCAAGCTCTAGCTCAAACCTCAAGCTCAGACATTAGTCATGAAACAGCCCTGCAGCCCAAGTGCCCTGCGAGCCCGAGTCGGCTGGCACGGACAAGTTACAGCTGTTAGTTGCTGTGTAGATGTACCCTAGGAGGCCTTGGTGAGTTACCACATACCCAACTATTGGCTATTTCTGCAGCGAGGTGAACTTGTGAGTACTACAGTGAGCCTCCTCTGTATTTTTCTTTTCTTTTTTTTTTTGCCTAAAGCAGGTAAATACACAACACCTGCCTTGGTAGAGCAGTGTCCTTACCCAGATAGCTTGTGCTGGGAGATTCAGGACCAGGTTGACAAAGGGGCTCAGGAGCCTAAGGAGTTTAAGTCCAATGTTTAAGCACCACTCGTATTCACAACCCCCCTGCTCAGCTGCCACCTAACGCTGGGGGTGCCTGTATTCCCTGAGTACCTACATTTTCCTAGTCACCTAAGTTTCTGCCACTGGGCATGTGCACGCCTGTCTCAGGCAGGTGCCTAGACACCTAACTCACAGCAAACCTGCCGTGGGATTCTCATATGAAGCTTTGTCCTGCCTATCTTACCTGCAGGGCCTGATCCAGTAGGTGTGCTCAGAGCACACCTGACACCAGAAAAAATAGAGAAGGCAATAACCTCTCTTATAACCTTTAGCCCAGTGGTAAGGGCACTCACCTGGGCCATGAGAGACCCCATTCAGGTCCCCCTTCTGCATGACAAGACAAAGGGAGTTGGTCCTGGGTCTTCTACCTGTCAGCTCAATGTCCTAACCCCTGGGCTATGGAGTAGTCTGAGGCAGGGGGGCACTTTGACTCTCCCATTGAAGCTGTTGCACTGTGTAACTAATTAAATATGCACTGACCCAAACAGAGAGCAAGTGACTCTGTAGTTCAGTAACTAGGGCACACACCTGAGATGTGGAGACCATCTTCAAATGCCTTCTCCCCACCAGGCAACGGAGAGAAATTGAACCAGAGTCTCCTACCTCCCAAGCAAGTACCCTAGTATGATCATCTAGTCTGGTCTCCTGTAAACTTCTGGAGAATCCATCATGACCTTTGGTAAACTGTTCCAATAGTTAATTATTCACACGGTTAAAACTGTACACCTTATTTCCAGTCTCATTTTGTCTAGCTTCAACTTCCAGCCATTGGATCATGTTATACCTTTCTCTGCTAGACTGGAGAGCCCACTATGAAATATTTATTTCCCATGTAGGTACTTATAGAAAGGAACAAAGTCACCCCTTAATCTTCCCTTTGTTAACCAAGTAGATTGAGCTCCTTGAGTCTATCACTACAAGACATCTTTTCTAACCATTCTCACGGCTCTTCTCTGAACTCGTCCCAATTTATCAACAATCTTCTTGAATTGTGGACATCAGAACTGGACACGGTATTCCAGCAGGAGGTGCACTTGTGCCAATATAGGGGTAAAATAACCTCTTCTACACCTGTCTCTGAGGTCTATCATGATTTACACATTTTCTATCTCTGAGGGTGAGAGTTGAGAAAGTGGTTGTAGAGTCTTGAATGGAGATCGCCCTCTGGGCAATCCTAAAATTTTACAATATACAACTCAAAGCATGTGACTCATGCTTTATAAATCCTGAGATGAGATTCACAGAACCAGCTTCTTTTCTGTAGCAAAATATCACCCGGCAAGTGCTAGCAGGGCACTGTACAAGCACACGAGAGATAGTCCCTACCTTGATTAAAACTTAAATTGGCCCTTTCCCTGCAATGTTTGATCATTATTTCTTGTCTCAAGCCACTCCAAATGACATCTAAGTTCTTCTCCAGGTAGAACACTTGACAAAATCCCACACTTCTTCCACCCTACTTTGAATACTGACCTTAAAGAGCTTGTGACTTGCATCAGCTATTCGTTCCAGATATCTATACGTTATGGCTTTAAAGACTGGATATGTCTTGCCCACTTTCTTTTCCAGCTCTAGCTTCACCTATAGAAAAATGAAAGAGGGTTAGATGGTGTAATGGGATCAGCATATCCTTTCTTGTCATATTCCACTTCCTCAGTTTCCCCCTCTCAGAATGCACATAGACTTAAAGGCAGCTTACAGCATTTCCCTTCTTGGACCTTGCTTATTAAATAAACAACTCAACTCAGATCTTTCAGCCTTATTCCCTAGGCTCAACACTTCCTTCTAACCAGGCTTCACAGCCCTGTGAAAACTAGGATTGCTGCCTGGCCTTTCCTGAAAGTCTCTTTCACCCGAAGCTCCTGCTTTCTGTAAACATCTCCCCCCCAAACCCTTGTCCATCCACTGACCTCAGTCTGTCAGGTCCAGCTCCCTCTTAAAGGAAGCACCACCTCCAGTTTGCCATCACATGACACTTGGGCACTGTGACATAGAGACCCGTTGGTGCCAACTGTCAAAGGGTTCACTGTTCTTTACAAGCAACTCCTGTCTCAGACCTGACAAACTCACTACACCTAACACACTGCTTTCATGGTATTCATCCGGGAAGGATAGCATGGATGAAAACTGGTAATTGATCAATACCCATAAGCACTGTAAGATGTGCATGATGGGGTGGACTAGGCCTTGAGGCCCTCTGTTGGAGGTCTTGTGGTTCTGCCACCCCTAGAAAAGGGCAGTAGAGAGGTCTTCCAAGCTGCCTAGAGCAGCTGTGTGGGAAGCAGCCAATCAGGGCCCATCAGGTCAATATAAGAAGAACTGCAGGGCCAGTGTGAGTTCTGTACCTTGCTAGAATTGGAGAAGTGTGCATGGTGTGTGGCTGGCTGAGGGAGGTGCAGCACCTTGGGGAAGGTAGTGCTGCCAGAAGCCTGAGCTGGTTGTGCAGGTTCCATCAGGACAAGGTGCTGAGGTAAGGGTGAAGATGGTGCAGAGCTGCAGGAAAGTGGCCCAGGGAATTAGAGCAGCAGTGTGATTTAGATAAAGGGACACAGCAGACTGCTGCTATCTAAAGGGTCCCTGGTCTGGCACCTAGAGTAGTGGGTGGGATTGGGTCTCCCTCCCCGCTGCCCATTAGCCACAGTGGGGAAGTGGCCTGGACATTGAGGCACCCCCAGAGGGGGAGAACTGAACTGGCTCAGCTGGAGAGGCCCTAAGGGGGCAAAGACATGTCTAAAGGGGAGGAGCCCTGGGGCACTGATCTAGTCCAGAGCAGGGGCAAACTGAGAGAGATCCCTGTTGTACTTGTAGTCTGAAAGGGGTTTGTTTTGCTTTATCTCACCCAGATTGGTCATGACTTGGCTGGAGGGCTGAGTCACTGAAGACTGACCACAAACAGAGTGCAGGCACACACGCTTGGCTGGGGGCACTTGTGAGAGGTGAGTGTGACTCTGTTACAGGGTGATATTTAAGGAATGATGTAACTATTGAAAAGTATGCCTTTATGGTCAAGGAGGTAAAGTGAGTCACCAGAGAATAATGTCTCAGTCACGGCCAGCTCAAGCAGGAGGGAGTTGTTTGTCCTGAGCTAGCTGACTATGTATTTCATTACTCATTGTCTGTCATGGCACCAACCCAGAAAAACAATGGGAAATCAAAGACAAACTAAGTATCAAAACCACTAGCAAGTGCAAAGGAACAATACAATAGTGAGTGGATCACCCTGTCTGTGGATAAAGACAAGACTGATCCAGTAGATCACAGGGTAGAGAAGACACACTGCAACCATTCACCGAGGTGGCACCTTGATGAGTAGGGGAGCTTCCTGGAAGTCTGACTCCTTGGGGCCAGCTAATTCTGCAAAGGACTGAACTGTGGGGTGAGAATCTACTCTATTAGATAGGCAAGTGCAGCAAGGCACCTTCTCAGTCTCCCCAGCCTCTGCTGCTTTTAGCCCTGGTGAGACAGGCTTGGGTAATGCAGTCCCCCTTGGGACACAGGGGAAGTCTGCGACCTGTATCTCCACCAGTCCTGTTTAGTGTATTCTTACTCCACTGTGGGAGAGAGTGCTGCCTCTCCTCCTGGTGAGTCTTGCTGTTTTGCTGCACCTGCACTCCTGGCAGCAGGACTCCTTCTTTCTCTCCCTCCCAGGGAAGGGTTTAAAAAGGTCTCAGGCAGCCCCAAGTTGGAATCAGCTGATCCTAATTAACCTCAGGTGGCTCCCCCTCAGCTGATTCTAATGGGTTACCTTGGTAACCCTTTCACAGCTGAACCTGATTGACCTGTGGTTGCCTCTCAGTTGATAAAGAGGAGGAGGGCCTTTTAACCCTCTGGGACTGATTTCTACCCCTCTCTTGCAGCTGTCTGTCCTGAGTTTATCACACAAGGTAACTGTTAACAAAGTGTTTTGCATTTTGATTTTTGTTTTATACAGAACTACTTGTACCCATCACTCACACTTGTTTCTCTTTGAATCTGTTCTTCCTTAAATAAATGTTCTTTACTTTTACTGTAAGTGAACTCAAGTGCTGGGTGTGCTACAGGAGCTGTGATACAAGGTAAACCTGGGGTCCACTGTTCCTTCTGGAATAGAGAAACTGGGATTTCTGTGAGTATCCAGGGATTGAGGCTGGCTAGCACCCGGGGACACTTTGAAGGGACTCAGGGGCTGGGGTGCACTTAGTGTCAATCTGCAAGGCAAAGGCAGGGCTGGCACAGTGCAGGAGATTGCCTGAGTGGCTGCCAGGCTAGTTGTGTTAGGAGCTAACACCCAGCTGGCAAAGGCAAGACTCTGTTGCACTGGAAGCAGGTTTGGGTAGATGTGTTTATGCAGGGGGATAACTTTAAACAGTGTGGATTTTTAAAACTTATTCAGTGCCTGTACTTCAAAATATGTGGCACGAAAGAGTGTCTCCTATTGTAACATATAGCTGAAGGGAAGGGAAGTTTGGGGCTCAGTGAATTGACAGTGACATATCAATAACCTTTTCCCAGTTTAGAGCAGTGATTCTCAAACTTTTGTACTGGTGACCCCTTTCACATAGCAAGCCTCTGAGTGGGACCCCCCCGCCACGTTAAAAACTTTATAAATGCTGGAGGCAAAGCAGGGTTTCAGGTGGAGGCTAACAGCTAATGACCCCACATAATAACCTCACAATCCCAAGGGGTCCTGTTCCCCAGTTTGAGAACCCCTGGTTTAGGACAACTGCACCTGCATTCCCTCATTGTGTCCACCAAGGGCACCCACTTGCGGGGGGCGGGGGCAGCTCCTCAGCTGTCACTTCTCTTGGGCAGACCCATGTCTGTCTCCCTCCTGACCAATGTGTTCAAGCTGCACAACTTCCTGAGCTATGCTGTGATACCTCCAGCAAGCCAGATTGCCTAAACAGACCAGCACCTGTGCTGCTTTCTCTTCACAGGCTATGAACAGTAGAGTGCCAGCAGTGACCATTTATCTCTCAGATCTTTCTAAGCAGGCACATTTATTCTTAAGGTAAAAACATTACACAGAAAACACAATAAAAACCTAAACACATTCTAGAAAACTTACCCAAGGTCACCCCAACTCTAACCTAGGGCTCTAGTAGGTTAAGCCCTTGCACAAGGACTGCGTGCCCCCCACCTCCTGTCCTTAGGGACCAGACCTTCTGCCTTTGCTGGATAAGGAGAAGGCCCCAAGTCACTTAAAACTCAGGCTATTTCTTTGTCTGTTGGGCCATGGAGAATCCAGTTTGTATCAGTAAATGCAAACTTCTTTCCAACTGGTGGCACCTCTCTGGAGGTGTGACAACCTGAGTGAATTTGCCTAAGCACCCTCCACTCTTCTTAGTTCCTTGAGGGCTGTGGTTCACCTCCCCCATGGAATTATATACAATCCCTGAATCGTACATACAGTTCTGCATTTTTAATACAATGAATGCCTAAAATACTTAAACTTAATTCCATGAGGATAGTCCCAGTTAGTGTCGTATCTGTCCCAACTAAGTCACAAATTTCTCTAGGATGCTTGTGATCACCCTCACCTGATGGGGTCATTGGAGTGCTGTGGTACATCAGCCCTTCTCACATACAGAACTTGGTAGCACACCAGATGTACTGTGTCTCAGAGGAAAGCATTAAAGAAAATTCAGCTGTCAGGCACCATGGGCTGCAACAGCTACAGAGTCTCAAAGCTCTGACATGCAGCACCAATGAAATACTAATGCATTAAGGCTGCCAGAAAAGGCTGCAAATACCCTGGGCTCACTAGTTCAAACAGTTCCTATTACCAATAATAGAGTAGTTCCCAGTTTAACTCTTGGGAACTACCCACCCTCCCCAAACACACCAAGAAGTTAGTGTGCAATCTTAACATCTTAATGCATTCATGCAGTAGAGGTAATCGGTCAGAGTTCAGTTCTGTGGTCTGTCTCATTAGGGCAAAGGTGAAAGTAAGCCGGAACGCCATACCGGACCAGCTTTCCCAGATGGCAATTTAAAGGGCCTGGGGCTCCCAGCAGGGCTCCGGTAGCAATTTAAAGGGCCCAGGGCTCTGCTGCGGTGGCGAATGGGAGCCCCAAGTCCTTTAAATCGCTGTTGGCTGCCGCTGCTGTCCCAAGGCTCCAGCAGCGGGCCTTGGTTGGCGATTTAAAGGGTCCAGGGCTCTAAAGCCCTCACCCTTTCTATTTGAGTCCCTGCTCCCTACTCAGGACTCCAGAATACCAGTAAGTCCTTTAAGTTACTTTCACCCCTGCATTAAGGGCTGCTCACCATTGCTCTTCCACACTGATGCAGTACCTTTTGTGTGAGCATCTGACTCTGGAACAGTTTCAGCTATGTCACAGTGTCAGCTCTGGAGCAGCTGTTCTGATGCCTAACAGTTGTAGGACATGGGGATTTAATATGTAAGACATTCCTGAACAAATATTGGTGGTGGTTTCTGGACTCAGCTAGGCGTAGCGAGGACATGAAGGTAACACTCAGGGGTCTATGAGAGGACCTGTCCCAAGGTGATAGGACTAGGGCTGTTGGGGTCAGATTCACCAGGGATCTTAGGCACCCTGCTGACTAGTGGAATTCTTAGCCCTGAGGCCAGGTCTACACGACGCGTGAAAATCGATTTTTAGATACGCAATTTCAGCTACGAGAATAGCGTAGCTGAAATCGATTATCTAAAATCGATCTACTCACCCGTCTTCACCGCGCGGGATCGATGTGCGCGGCTCGCCATGTCGATTCCGGAACTCCGTTGGTTTTGGTGGAGTTCCGGAATCGATGTAAGCGTGCTCAGGGATCGATATATCGCGTCTAGATGAGACGCGATATATCGATCCCCGAGCAATCGATTGTAACGCGCCGATATGGCACGTCGTATAGACGTGGCCTGAGTTAAGCACCCAGGTTTCCTGTACACTGTATGGGGAAAAGGGATTCCCAGAAGCAGCAGAGTGGGGAGCCATCTAAGTTAGCCAAAAGTAAAATGGACAGAGAAGGGAGAGGGCGTAGGCCCCAGCTCCAGAAAGATACTTAGGCACCTGACTGACAGGCTGGAGAGAGGCACCCATCTGTGGCTGGAATTTGTGTTTTCAGATTGCCCATGAAAAGTGCTTTGTACCTGCTGAGGAAATCAGGGTTAAAATCCTTTCTTCTCAGAAGGACTGAAGAGCAAAGCATCTTCTTTATTTGCTGTGATTTTAATTGTCTGTTTTTGGAGCCTCTTTTAGGAGCATTTAGATACTACAATGATGTCCCACATACAACAGCATTACAGATGTGGAAACTGAGGCAGAGAGCACTGAAGTGACTTCCCCAAAGTCAGCCCTGTGAATCTATGGCTGACACAGGAATCACATCTGACTACCAGTCCCAGTGCACTAACCACTGACCCATGAGGATTCCCAGTTAGTTAATGAATGAATTTTCACCATTTATTTAAAAACACTTAGTCAGTAAAGGCAATTAATGTATTTTAGCCAACCATCAATGACATTTGTCTGGCAGCCGGTCTCCCTTTCCATAAAGAGGTGCCTGAAGAAGGGTGGGGTCAGAGCCACCACATGTTTGCTAGTCTGCGATCTGGTGGTCAGAGTCTCATAGTTGCTAAAGAATCCTGGGGAGTTCTGAGTTGCTAATAGACATTTGTGAGTCAAATACTGTTCAAAATCTACCTCTCCACAGCACAGAGAGATTTTATGCAAGGGCGGGGCCAGAAAGGAGAAGAACCAGAACTCCTGAGTTCTTTCTCCTCATCCAAGCCCAAGGTAAGTTTCACCTTCTAGAAAATAGAGCAATGAATAATTTTGTTTACATTTTTAAAGATGACTGAACAGGTGAGTGCTTTAAAACACTCAAAGTGCAGGACACCTGAACTACTTTCCTGGAAGTATCCTACATATCTGCACTCTGGAGGCTATATTCTGCTCTCAATTAACAGGGAAGTAAACTTAAAACCTCGGTTGACCCCTGTGTGAATGAAAGCAGAATCTGACTTGAAGATTCACCATTTGCCCCATATTTGTGGCCACTGAAAACTAAGTATTGTGGCCGCATTCCTGACACATGCTGGGTGCACATTTAAACTTGGATTATAAAATCTTTGGGACACTCTGTTAGGTTTTGACAGTGAGTGCACATACACCAGCAGTAACATATTGTAGATCTATAGTGTCTTTCGAGGAAGACTCTCAATGTACCTAACAAACATGAGCTAATTAAATTGCACGGCTCCCATATGAGGAAGGGAAGTGTTATTCATGTCCCATTTTACAGCTGAGAAAATTGAGCCGTGACTGATCCAGGCAGATCCAGGGAATTTACCCCATGCCCCCTGGAGCCTGAACAACCTTCAAGGGGCCCTAAATCATTGTCAGAAAAGCCAAAATTATAAATCACAGGGAAAAGACTGACAAAGTAACCAACTTTTACTTTCCTAAAATCCAAGATTTTCCAGGGATCAGACTAGCCCCTGGACTTCTAGAAGGTTATTTGTTTACAGGGCTCCAAAATACCCACTTCCCTCCTCTGCCCCCCTGTAATGGGACCCTAGAGCCAGCCCTGGCACCAAGAACAAAAGCCTGACTCCATGGCCTGCTCTGCATTAGCAAACAGGACCTCCAATTCACTGCCAGTGCAGCTCCACTAGCCCAAATAACAGTGTAGGCAGAACACTGATATTTTTACTACCCTGTCAGCCAGTTCTGTACAACTCAGGGTGCGATGACACACTTATAAAGACACCTAAAACCCTGTCTGCACAGGTGCTTCTACCACTGCTACTATCGGTGGAACTGCTCTAGTAGATAATTAGGCAATGTAGACTCAGCTTCAGGTGCCTGTAGTGACCACTAGACCTTGCTGTCTTTCATATATTGCGGTTGAGACTGTCTCTACAGCTTCCCAAAAGACTGGAAAGCAGAGGGTCAGAAGACTAGAAGAAAAGTAATGTTGTGCCAATATTTAAAAAGGAAACTGGGATAACCCAGCAATTATGGATCTGCCCATCTGACATCGATAGTGGGCAAGATATTGGAGTGGCTGATATGGGACTCTATTAATCAAGAGTTAAGGGAGGTTAATCTACTTAATGCCAGTTAATGAGGCTTTATGGAAAATAGATCCTGTCATACTGACTTTATCTTTTTATGATGAGATTATAAATTTGGTTGATAAAGGTAATAGCATTGATGTAATCGACCTAGACTTCTGTACCACACTTGATATCACCTGACATTTCAATTAAACTAGGATGATACCAAATTAACATGGCCACATCAAATGGATTAAAAGATTGAAAAGTTCGATGCCTGTGCTATACAGGATGTGAAACTAGATGGTCCCTTCTGGCCTTGGCAGATATGAACCTATGGATTTTCACGGACTTGAGTTAGCACAGTCACTTTTAAAGCATGCTCCTAATCAATCAAGAGAGCTTCCATTTTCAGTGCTGAATATTGGACTTTAAAGAAAGTTGTAGCTTCACTCCCTAATCTCTCTAGAATTTGCTTTAAAGATGTACACTTCTGTTGTATTTGTTTCATGACACTCACCTCATCAGCAATTTCTAGAGTCACAGGCAAAACCTTCGACCAGCCATCTTCTGAAGACATGTTGGGAAACGCTGACAAGGAAGATCTAGAGCAAATGTGATCAGAGAATAGTCAAAGATTTGATATTATGTAATCACAGTCACAAAATCACATAGTGATTTTGTACATATGATGTTTAGGTTTGAGGATGGGCGAGAAGGGAAGAAAGGAACAACACAAAACAAAAGCAAAATATTAATCTTGTTAATAGTGAGGGAAAGAGCATTTTAAATATCACTATGTGTAAAGTGCTCTGTAGACATGGGTGGTTTGGTTTTTTTTTCTGCTTTTCCCAACTCCCATAGTTATGGTAGTTGGTTCAGCCTGAGATATCAATTTCTGACCTTAGCATTAGTTTGAACACATGTAAGGAGTGGGTGACTGTTCTTGTGCTTAGGGAAGTTGTCATGGTATAATTCCCCACTCTGAACCTTAGTGTTCAAAAGATGGGGTACCAGCATGAATTCCGCTAAGCTTTATTACTAGCTTAGAACCTGTAGTGCTGCCACCAACCAGGAATTCCACTGCCTGGTACACTCTGGTCCCCCCAAAACCTTGTCTGGGGACCCCCAAGACCCAGACCCTCTGGATCTTACCACAGGAAAGTAAACCCTTTCCCCCACTGTTACCTCTCCCAGGTTTCCCCTCCCTGGGTTACCCTGGAAGATCACTGTGATTCAAACTCCTTGAATCTTAAACAGAGAGGAAAATGCACCTTCCCCCTTCCTTCTCTCTCCCCCTCCCAGACTCCCTGAGAGAGACAGTAATCCTAATACAGAGAGAAATTAGCCTTTCTCTCCCTCTTCCCTCCTTTCTCCCCACCAATTCCCTGGTGAATCCAGACCCCGTCCCCTGGGGTCTTACACCAGAATAAAAAAACAATCAGGTTCTTAAACAAGAAAAACTTTTTTAATTAAAGAGGGAAAAACAGTAAAAATTATCTTTGTAAATTTAAAATAGAATAGGTACAGGGTCTTTCAGCTGTAGACACTGGCAATACCCTCCCAGCCTAAGTATACAAGTACAAATTAAAATCCTTTCAGCATATACACATTTGAACTCTTCCCAGCCAAATACACATTTGCAAATAAAGAAAACAAACATAAGCCTAACTCGCCTTATCTACCTAGTACTCACTATTTNCCCCAGAGTGAACAACAACCAAATTCTAACAGCACACACAGAAACTTCCCTCCCTCAAGACTTGAAAGTATCCTGTCTCCTGATTGGTCCTCTGGTCAGGTGACAGCCAGGCTTACTGAACTTGTTAACCCTTTACAGTCAAAAGAGATAGAAAGTACTTTTGTTCTACTAACTCTTACTATCTGTTTATGACAGAAGTGGATTATAAACACTGAGCTATACCCAACTTTAGCCTTAAAACTACCACACTTTCTCCCTCATTCTCATTGCAGAAATTCCTCTTTAACTTAAACTGTGGTTTTTCTCTATATCCTTAGATGGGCAAAGGCAGCAGGCCTTTTACTGTAATGATTTTATTTCTCTATTTTTCATTATAAAATGGAAAGATTTTTCTACCTCTCTAAAGGATAGATAAGAATGCTGGTATATGCTGCCTCCTTACCTCTTCTCACCCCCTTGTTCCCCCCTGTGTTGTAGTTTTTATTTGCAGAAATATGACCAACCCTTCAAAAGGAGCATGCAGGGAAATTTCTCTCAAACTTTTTACAAAACCTATAGACACTTAGTAATTAGTCTTTTTTGTTTTCAGCGTTGGGCCCCAAAATAATCTTCTTTTTCTGCATAATTCCTTTAGCATTTGTCTCACTGGTAGACTCCCATGAAAAAGGTGCCTAATCTTTAGAACAATTTCCCTTATACCATTTACTCTAAGTACTGTATTTCTTCACAACCCTTTATATATATATATATAATCTCTAGCAGAGGCCTCTTAATTTTAGTAAATTTTTTAAAGGACAGATACATTTAAAGGAATATTTTAGCAAAACATACAACACATGCCCACCCCCTCTTCCACTCCATTTACCCCAAACAATTCAGCATGAATTCAAGCCAACCTGTGTCCTTTTTGATAGATAAATCATTGGAAACACACATTCAAAATAGTGTATATTATGAGTAGTGGCTTAGAGAGTTTCCTCCCTGTCAGCCACGGAGGAAGGCCACACCACCCTGCTGCACCATCTACATCTGAGTCCAAAGGACAGGGGATTAGCATGCTAAGTGTAAGCAAAGAGTCTGGGGCCCTGGCCTTTGGGGTGGGGCGGAGCAATTGGCAGTCTTTAGCCCAGCTACCTGACTGGCATAGACAGCAAACACAGTCAGGCTAAAGCCCTGTGGATGGGGCAGAGCAGTAGCAGCCTATGGCCCAGCTCTCTGGTTGGGGCAGACACCAGAGAAACACAGGCCATCTGGACTAAGGTCATTAGGCGCCACCTTAGGGGTGGGGTTGGCAGCAGGGGGTAGTGGGACCCTGGCCCACCCTACTCCACCAGGTCCCAGCAAGGAATCCCGCCACTGGGTCAGTGGGAATCCTGTGGAAACATGCTGAGTGTGGTTTCAGCAACACAACCAGACTTTCCCTGGATTACTTTCTACCACTACCTGTTCCTAGGGCTTTGTTGCTCCTGGGCCCTCAGTCTCCTTTGGGTACACAGCACCCAGCAGCTTCTCGGGGTACTCGGCCGATGGAAGCCTTAACAGCTCCCCTTCCTCGGGGTCCTGCTCCACAGGCAGTGGTTAGCACAGCTCAGGCTCTAGTGTAGAGGCCAGCAGCAAAGTAGAGGTGTCTGGCTCAACTTAGCTGGAGGTCCTGCCTTTTATACTTTCTGTTCTGTCCCTCTGCTTCTGGCATGAGGGGCAGGCCCAGCCTGCCTCCACCCACCAGAGGGTGGGGAGTGGTTCCTCCCTGTCAGCCTTGGAGGGAGGCCATCTCACTACATATTTTATAGATAAGTCACCCATTCACACACGCACATTCGTATTTGTTCAGCATTATTTTATACCAAACATGCACATACACAAAGCCTAGCTTCAAAGAAATCTAACTGTGTACAATTGGCTAATACACCCCATGTAGACAAAATGAGTTTTGTGTAAACTGGTTTGTGTAAAACAGTTGATTTACACATTTTTTTTAAATCAGGGATAAGGTTGCTGCTATTCCCCCTTGTGACACTGCACCCCACATTCTTCATAGAGATATTATGATATGATTATGGCATAATTATGATGTATTTTATGCAAGATAGGTCATGTGAGATATCATTGAAAAGGTTATGATTTACTAAATATGATTACCCTATTTGTATGCATGTCTCATTTTTGTATCTGAAGTTAGGAATATTGACACTATATCTGTGTTTCAAATGTGTTTTCCCCTGGGGAACACCCACTAGGCAAAAGGCTCTCAGTCTAGATGGCATTCAGGGTAATGAGCCCTTAGGAGAAAACGATAGGTCTAAAAGAAACTTACCGCCCACTGGGGGACGTTCCTGAGCACACTACAAACAGCCTCTGATTCATGGCTGCTGTGACACTACAGGAACACGTGACCAAGTCACCTGGGACTGGACTTCATTTTGGGATATCAGTATTTTTCCACTGTCTGGTGTGGGAACTGAGCTTGGAAACAAAGTGTTCCCGCCATAAGCAAAAGCTATTTCAGGCAAGGGAGTAACCTCACTGAGGTTCTTCACTGACTTCCCTCCCAAAGTCTCCAGGAAGCACCTGAGAAACAAAGACTGAACTGGGACAAGTGCTGGACCCAGGCTAGAGGGATTTCTAGCCTGTGAAGGGAACCCCTGGGGATTCCAAGCCGTAAGTTAGGCAGCTTGTCCACTTAAGAATATGCAACCTTCTTGTATCATCAGTAGGGTGAGGATTTGCTGTTCTTATCTGATCTATGTAGTATATTAAGCTTAGTTTGTGTTTTTGTTTATTTGCTAGGTAATCTGCTTTGATCTGTTTGCTATCACTTATAATAACTTAAACTATATTTTGTAGTTAATAACCTTGTTTTATGTTTTAATCCAAACCAGTGAGTGTTTAACTAAGGTGTCTGGGGAAAATCTTAGCTTGGTTACCACAAGTGTGCACAGTCCTCTTCACACTGAGGGAGAGGTGGACTGGGTGTTAAACACATAGACTGACCAGATTTGACCAAGTCAGGACGGTGGTGCTCTGGGGTCCGAGGCTGGTGGTTAGGGAGTCTGTATGTAACTGCCACTGGGCGTGTCCCTAGCTGTACAAGTGCTGGTGACAGTGCCCGCCTGGAGGCTTTGCAACTTGTTACAGCAGCACGGTGTGAGAAGGAGCCCAGTCTAGTGGGTCATTGGGCTCGGTGGTACCCCAGTTCCAGGGGGCACCCCACTGGCAACTCGTCCCACCCCTCAGCACAGAAAGGCACACATCACCAATGTCCACCCATTGCTCCTCCTTCCCAAAACAATTAAGCATACATTCAAGCCATCTTGCATAAATAACCACCCTAAGCATACATTCAAACTTGTTTTATAGTTAAGGCACACACACACCTTCATGCTTGCTGTTCAACATATTATACAAAACGCACACATGGCCTAACTTAAAATCTATTATTACTTACGTGTTTCTTCCGTGTTGCAGAGCAGTGGGTCTCAATCTTTCCAGACCACCATACCTCATTCAGTACTCTGATTTGTCTTATGTCCCCCCCCACACTTTCACCTCATTTAAAAAACTACTTGCTTATAAAAATGCAAAATGTCACAGAGCACTATTTTTGAAAAACTGATTACTTTCTCACTTTTACCATATAATTATAAAATAAATTGACTGGAATATAAATCTCATACTTAACATTTCAGAGTGATTCTTGAGTGTGTTTTTCACTTGTGAGCCTTGTCATTCTGGGAAGCAGTGAAGCGACAGCAACAATTAAGTTTTTCTTCACATTGAGTCTGTTCCTACTTTTTGTGTGGATGGCAGTTAAGGTAGAAAATGACACTTCACAAAGATGTGTTTCTATGATTCTCACCCTGATCTTCCATTAACAGTGCATATGTTCTGTTCATACACGATAATGTGGGCATTGTGCAGGTTTCAGTAATCAGCTGGAGAGAAGTGATCTTGTCATTCATATCATCACCACCCCCAGCGAATGGCCTGGCTGATTGGAACAACTTGGACTGAGAGGGTACTACCCACTTCTTTCTAGCAGATGAAAGGGAGGCTGAAGTTGCCAATTCTGGTCCTCATTTCAGTCCCAGCGGTCTTACAGTACTGGAGGACATGTGTGGAGAACTGGGAAACGTCTGATTTTTATTAAGCAAATGTGCGACTCAGTTTCCCCACTCACTGTATGTCTCCCCACCAAGTTGGGAGGTATTAATGTCTTTCTTCAGTCAGGACAAGCAATGCAGCGACTGGGCGGAGGGAATGTAAGTGCTGCTCAGATATCAAGAACTGACAACATGTGAAGTGAGCTTTAACATCATGAAATACTAAATTCTGTGGAATCAACATCATTAAAGTTATCTTTATTGACTAATGATTGAATCCTGACCCAATTGGCAAGTGCAGGAGTTTCCTGCAGCAAAACTCACCTGTTGTGTAACAAATAAATCCTTAGGCTGATAAGCCTGGGAAATTTCACCTCCCAGGGTACTTTGCATATTGCCATTCGACTTCAGAGGAGTGAGGTTCTGGAACAGCCTTCCAAGGAGATTAGTGACGGCAAATAAACTTGCTTGTTTGAAGACTGAGCTCGATAAACTCATGGAGGGGATGATACGCTGAGGTTGCCTACTATGGCATATGGCTAAGGCTAAGATTTTGTCACAGATAATTTTAGTAAAAGTCACAGGCAAAAAAGAAAAATTCACAGAAGCCGTGAAAAAATGGGGATCTGTGGCTCCCACTCCGCCTGAAGTGGTGCAGCTGCATAAAGGCTAGGAGGCTAGGCCCATGGTGGCCAGGAACTCGGAGGTTCCCCCACAACTGGCAGCTCCAAGGATCCCAATAGGCCGGGAGCTCAGGGGAGTCCCCCACTGTCTGCAGTAGCTGGGAACTCGAGAGTACCCCACAGTTCCTTGCCCCCGCGGGTGGTGGGAGACCCTGCAGCTCTTGACCACCGCAGGCTGAACACACGGAGGTTGCTGGAAGTCACTAAATCATAGCCTTACATATGGCCTATCCACCACTGCTGTTAGCAGCAGTCTCCTAAGGTCAGTAGTTGGGGAGAGCTCTGAGTTACTACAGGCAATTCTTTCCCAGCTGTCTAGCTGGTGAGTCTCACCCACACACTAAGGGTCTAACAAATCACCATACTGAGTTCGGGAAGGAATTCTCCCCCAGGTCAGATAGGCAGAAACACTGGTGGGTTTTCACCTTCCTCCGTACCATGGGGCATGGGTCACTTGCTGGTTTGAACTAGAATAAGTGATGGAGCCTCTGTAATTAGAAATATTTATATGAAGATTTTGAGGACTACAGTAGCTCAGCCAGAGGTTACTGCCCTATTGCAGGAGTGGGTGGGCGAGGTTCTGTGGCCTGCAATGTGCTGGAGATCAGACTAGATAATTATGATGGTGCCTTTTGGGCTTGAAATCTCTGAGTTGGGCTGGATTCAGACTGGTGACCTACATGTGAAAGAGCTGGTTCAGAAGGCTGGCAAGCAAAGAATAGGACAATGAGTAAGTAGGACCTATCTACACTACAGTGCTACAGTGGCACAGGTACAGCAGTGTAGCTGCAGTATTGTAGTGCAGACATGCCCTCAGACTTGTTTAGGTGATCCCAATGAAGGGCAGGAGGCCTTGCCTAAATCCCTGATCTGGAGGGAGAAAAATATGGGCTGCACCATGAAAAAGGTGAGAGCTAGAGCCTGAGAGCTTAGCAGGGTGCCCTGAGCCAGCCACAAAGGGGTCACATGTGTAGTTACCTTGGGAACTGCGACCCGGTGGCCATGTGCGTGGGATCTGTGACAGCGAAGAGGAATTGCTAATGCATGCCAATGGCAGTTAAGCAAGTATTGTAGGCAGAAAACACACAGAGAAAAAGTGTCTCCCAGAAGTGGTTAGAGACAAAAAGGCATCCTTTAAAAATTGGAAGTTAAATCCTACTGAGGAAAATGGAAAGAAGCATAAACTCTCACAAATCAAGGTTAAAAGTATAATTAGACAGGCCAAAAAAAAATCTGAAAAGCAACTAGCCAAAGACCAAAAAGTTAACAGCAAATTTTTTAAAAGTACATTGGAAGCAGAAAGTGGGGCTACTGGACAGGATACTGGGCTAAATGGGCTATTGGTCCTGACCCAGTACGGCTGTTCTTATCTTCTGAGGTCCTTAGTATGGAGCTGGTGGGTAATTTTCTCTCCCTTTGTTTATGCTGATGGTGAAGATTGCTTTACTTTTCTTGTAATTTTTTTTAATCCTTGAGGTTGCCAGTTACTTCATATCAAAACTAGGAAAGAGGAAGTGACTTTTTTGTTTTAGAAATAAAAACTGATAATGCAGAACACTCATGACAGGCCACCAACGCCACCCACACACTAAATCCAACAACTGAAATTAGAACAGAGGTGATGTGTGTTGGGGGGGGGAATGTGGGGTCACACGACCCCCAGATTTCTGCCAGGATGGGAGTTGGGCTGAGCGTGGCTGAAAAGATGTGCATGGGAAAGGCACCGGCACCTAACGCTCCTGCTGAGCCGTGTTAGGAGGAGCCCTGGGCAGGGGAGAGAGTCTGGGCTGGCAGCATAGCTCTGCCAGAGGGGGCACAGGGAAGCCCACTGAGTCCTATCCCTTCCTCGCCTGCAGCTCCAGTTACTGATGCTTGGCAGTAGGTGTCTGGAGCACCATCCCCACAGTGGGGAGGCGATGAGACAAGTGAGGAAAGAGCCCTGAGGGGAATGGAGGCAAGTTGGTGCCAGCTTGGAGCTGGTGTGGGAGTCATGGGAGTAGTGGGAAAGGACCCAGAGGTGACACATGGGGTGGTCATGTGCCCCCCAACCTTTAAATTATGCCCCCCCCCCCACTTCAAGAATTAAAAGTCGCCTCTGATTAGACCAAAGTATTACAGCTTAGGAGACTAAACTATTACGTGACACAGGCAGAGAATAGCAGGGACTGAGGTGCACCAATGCCTGAGGCCCCTGCCGTGGTTCTGGCACATGATCTGCCCCCACATATTGCAGAAGAAGGCAAATAAAAACCCTCAAACCCCAAGCTCCATGCCAATCTGACCTGGGGGAAAATTCCTTCCCAACCCCACATATGTCAATCAATTAGAACACGAGCATTTGACCAAGAACCAGCCAGCCAAGCACTTAAAAGAGAGAATGCTTGATGCCACCATAGAGCACTGGCCACCCTGTCCCGTGTCCCATCTCTGGCCGCAGCCATCTCTGATACTTCAGAGCAATTAGACCACAAAACGAACTTCATGTTAATGGTTTTTGTGGGAACAGTGTTTGTTTATGGATGGCGTGCTTGGTGTTTAAAAATTTAGGACATTCCAAGGAACTATGGCCAGAGATTATAACCCAGGCCTCTTGGGGAGTCTCCAGGTTCACAGAACACAGCGCTGTTACTGAGTCCAATAGTGCTGCCAACACATCTGCAACCTGGCTCACAGCAACACTGCTGTTCCAGCTTTGAATTACTCACACACAGCTCTGCCAGTAACCCTCAGTTCCATCCTGTGATTAGCTATGTCTACACAGGGCTTTTGTGGGAGAGGTAAAGGTTTTTTTGGCTCCTTGCATTATCAACTAATTCTCTTCTAGGAGCATAAGGATGGCTAAACTGAGTCAGACCAAAGCTCCATCTAGCCCAGTATCCTGTCTTCCAACAGTGGCAAATGTTAGGTGCCCCAGAGGAAATGAACGGAACAGGTAATCACCAACTGATCCATCCGTTGTAAGCTTCTCTTGACACCTTAAATGACTGCTTCTTGGGGCAGCTAATCCTGGAACCCACAATAGGAGAGGCAATTCTTGATTTATTCCTAAGCGGAGAACAGAATCTGGTCCAAGAGGTGAATATACGTACCCCTGTTGTGCCACATCAGTGGATGAGCTTGTAGTTCACTGCCAGGCATTAAATAATTCATGGATCATGCTAATGCGTCTCCTAGATCATCCTGAGTTTTTTTGTTCTAAAGCAGAATCTCTAAAGAGACTGGCAAATAACCAAAATGGCTACCAGATTCTGCATGCCAAGGTAATGTTCAATGTTGAAAACTTGGAATCTTTGTGTGACACACAGAAAACTCTGGAGTTTTCTCTGTCTACTGCCAACATGTTTGGAAATACAGATGTTTACTGTTATATTCTTGAGGGCAACTGGTTTAGGAAGAAATCACTTGAGGCAGAGAGCAGACAGCTAACAAAACTACCATTTATTTACAGACACAGAGCTCACTTAACCGGCTGAAGCTGGCTGGCCTGTTCCCTAATAATCTAACTCAGTTGCCATAGGAACAAAAACCATGACAACAAAATACACAACATTTACCAGAACCTAAGAACCAAAATCTCAGCTGAACTGAGCATAAAAGCTGCAGGAGAAACACATGTCAAGAAAACTCGGCTGTTTCTGGAAATCCTTCCAACCGTGAAACACGAGAAAACCAAAAAATTGTTCAGAACCTTCAGAACAATGCTTGGTGAGAAATGGCAGATGACTGTGGGGGTATGAAACAAAATCTGTATGAGGTGAGATTAAAAAGACTGGGACAATTTGGCTTGGGAAAGAGGACTATAAAATCTTGGTGTGGAGAAAGTGAATGCAGAAGTGTTATTTATGACATATAGAATATCAGGGTTGGAAGGGACTTCAGGAGGCCATCCAGTCCAACCCCCCACTCAAACCAGGACCAATCCCCAACTAAATCATCCCAGCCAGGGCTTTGTCAATCCTGACCTTAAAAACCTCTAAGGAAGGAGATTCCACCACCTCCCTAGGTAACCCATTCCAGTGCTTCACCACCCTCCTAGTGAAAAAGTTTTTCCTAATATCTAACCTAAACCTCCCCCACTGCAACTTGAGACCATTACTCCT
Organism: Chelonoidis abingdonii; assembly: GCF_003597395.2. Classification (NCBI taxonomy): domain Eukaryota; kingdom Metazoa; phylum Chordata; order Testudines; family Testudinidae; genus Chelonoidis; species Chelonoidis abingdonii. The sequence continues at coordinate 153,731,393 of NC_133769.1, read as the reverse complement.
TGTTCTGTCATCAGGTACCACTGAGAACAGTCTAGTTCCATCCTCTTTGGAACCCCCTTTCAGGTAGTTGAAAGCAGTTATCAAATCCCCCCTCATTCTTCTCTTCTGCAAACTAAACAATCCCAGTTCCCTCAGCCTCTCCTCATACGTCATGTGCTCCAGCCCCCTAATCATTTTGTTGCCCTCTGCTGGACTCTTTCCAATTTTTCGACATCCTTCTTGTAGTATGGGGCCTGAAACTGGACACAGTACTCAAGATGAGACCTCACCAATGTCGAATAGAGGGGAACGATCATGTCTCTCAATCTGCTGGCAATGCTCCTACTAATACAGCCCAATATGCCATTGGACTTCTTGGCAACAAGGGCTGACTCATATCCAGCTTCTCATTCACTGTAATCCCCAGGTCCTTTTCTGTAGAATAAATATTTTGAAAGAAATGCTTCAATCACATTGTTGTTACCATTTATCGCATTATCCTGGGGCACTCAGTTGCTTCTGGACATAGATAGCACAAGTGGTGAACTCCTACTGGGCAGCTACGTAATACTGTGATAGTGAGCAGCCGATGTTCAGGTATAAAGCCGGTTGGAGAGGGTCTCCTGTCTGCAGCAGCAGCTGGATAGGAAGGTGCATTGAGTGCTCCCAAGTGTCCGAAGCTGAAGCCAGAAGCCAAGGTAGAAATTGTTATTTGTTATTATGCTTTATCTGGGAAGCTGATGAGAGCACCTGGAGAAGAATGACAGAGTGTCTGTGGGTTTAGTATGCATGGTTCACACGAGCTGGCCACATCCCTTGAGATGATTTTATAGGGAGGAGATGTTACTGCTACCACCAGGTGTGAGAGGGCACCTCCTGTATTTAGGGAAGGTGGTTTCTGAGAGCACAGGTTCTGACTAGGGGAGACCACACCAAATACTATAGGAAGGGGAGGGAATATTTAGGCCATGGCTACACTTGCTAGTTGCAGCGCTGGTGAGGGGGTCACAGCGCTGCAACTTAGCAGGTGTCCACACTTAAAAGCTCAGCCAGCACTACAACTCCCTGTTTGCAGCGCTGGCTGTACACTTGGGTCTGCTACAGGTGTAGCAACACCAGTGCTGCTGCTGCAGCGCTGGTCATCAGGTGTGGTCACTCACCAGTGCTGTAATTGGCCTCCAGGGTATTAGGAGGTATCCCAGCATACCTTTTCAGCCTCTCTGGTCGTTGCTTTGCACTCCACTGCCCTGGGCTCAGAGCCTGGAGAGGAGGGGGAGGGTGTAGAGGAACCCGAGAGGGAGGTTACTGAGGTGTTTGGAGACTCCCAGGAGTCATGCAGCCAGGAGCTATTTTCCAGCCAGGAAGAAGCTAGCATACCGCCCGTGGGCTTTGGTAGTGAGAACCAGCAGAGGAACTGTTCCTGGTAAAAGCTTATTATAAGGTTGCAAATGTTTTGGGAGCAGGGGGCATGGCTGCCTGCCACTGCCTCGATGTGGAATAGCCATTGATTTCCTGTAGCTGCTCTTTCTTTCAAAGTCACAGAAACCATGGCTCCAGGAGGGAAGCAACCCCCACCCCTTCCAGGTGAGCTGGGTGTACAAGATGGCTCTGAGAGTAGCTGCTGTGCAGATGTGGTGTAGGTTAGTTTTATTTCCTGTAGTCTTTGCTTTCTACAATACAGAACCCCAGGGCTTCCACAGTGAAGCCCCACCCCACCCACCCCTTCCCAGGTGAGCCACGTGGCATCCCCCTCTCCCTCTGTGAGCCGCGTTGGGGAACTCGCCATCTCTATCTGAGCTGCGGCCTCTTGTGCTATGCTCAGAATGTGTAATGATGCTACAAAAACTCTTAAAAACAATGCAGGCTCTGTATTAACAGTTTTCTCTCTGTGTTTTTTTTAAAATGACCTTGAATACTGCTCCATCAGCGCAGACTTCTGAAAGACTGCAAATTAAGAAAAAACCAGGAAGAGTAGGAAGAGATGGTGAAAGCGTTAGAATCTGTATTCCACAAGAAAAAAAAGTAAGACTGGAGGGATAGAAAACATGAAAAAGGAACAGGCTGCAAGATAAGGAAAGGCTGCCAAGAGAAAGGAATTGACTACCAAGAGAAGCACAGATCGGCAGGGATGACTTTAAAAAAGTGGGAAAAAGCCTCTCATTCTTTCATGTATTATTTTACTTTCCATAACTATATGAATAATAAATTATATACATTGCATCATATATGCTGTTGATTGGTTATTAATACTGCCGTTTCACATGTGTGGGTCCTGCCACTCCCTGGGGTGTGCACATGTGTTGGTTCCAGCTGCTCCTACAGGTTAATGCCTGGAAACTGCAGGCAGCAGTGACATGGGGCTGGCTGCAGGCAGGGCAGGGGCTGACTGGAGGTGGGGCTGGCTGCAGCAGGGCAGATGTGGGCAGTTGGAGACAAGGGTGTGGCGGCTGGCGCAGGCAGGCCGCAGGGGTGCAGCAGGGTTTGCAGGCTGGAGACAGAGGAGTTGTGGACTGGCTGGCTTCAGGCAGTGGGTGCAGCAGGGGTTGACTGGAGACAGGGCAGGGGTGCGGGCTGGGCAGAGTGTGCAGAGCTGATGAGGGCAGCAGTGTGTGGGGGGCTGGCTGGCTTTGGGAGGGCTGCAGGGTGTGTGGCAGGGGTTGGCTGAGACAGAGACAGGTGTTTGCAGAGGTGGCTGTGGGCACGGGTGCAGAGGCTGGAGGCGGGGGGGGACGGTGGACAGGTCATGGGGTGCAGCAGAGGCACGAACCGCCCTTAAAGTAGCCCAACCCCTTCTACTCCGGAGACCTTTTAAATAGCCGCGGGAGCGCTGGGGAATGCAAGAGGGAGGCGGGCTCCGCGGCTATTTGAAGGACCAGGTGGCAGAGGCAGCTGGAGCCCAGGACTTTTAATAATCCCCACTGCCCCAGGCTTGGGGGGGGTCTATTTAAGGGCCAGAGCTCCACTGGGGTCGGCGGCTGGCGGAGTCCAGACGGAGAGCGGCTTGCCGCACTCCGGCCGAACGCCGCCTTGCCGCGCTCTGGCCGAGCGCCAGACGGAAGTGGGCTTGCGCACTCCGGCTGGAGCACAGCAAGCCCCGAAACTCCCTTCTCCGGTGAGCCCCGGTCAGAGCGCGCAAGGCCGCGCTCCGCGGAGCGCGCGCAAGCCCGCTCTCGCGTCTGGAGCTCCGGCCGAGCGCGCAAGGCGGCGGCTTAGTCTGGAGCTCGGCCGGAGCGCGGCAAGTCCGCGACTCCGCTCTCTCGGTCGAGCGACAAAACCCGACCTCATGGCTGGAGCCCTGGCACTGAGCGCCGCAAGCCCGCTGCCCGGCGGGAGCTCTAGCTGGGAAGCGGGGCCATGCCGCTCGTCCGCCGGCGCTTCACTCAAAGGAGCGGACCATGGAGCAGACGCAGCTGGGACGGGTAAGTTTAAAAAAAAAAAAAAAAATTAAAAAGGTGCCTAAGGTCGGGCCCTCTTAGCGCGCGGTCGCTTCCCTGGCAGCACGGTTTTGGACAGGAAGCGAATGACCCGCACCCTTCCGTCCCTTCCACACCACTGCGCAAATGGATAAGGTTGCGTGGGTAGCTGCCCACATGCACCACCACAACAGCGCTCAATGGTTGCACAGTGTGGACACACTGCAGCGCTGGTCGCTGTCAGTGTGGACACACTGCAGCGCTGGCCCTACACAGCTGTACGACCACAGCTGTAACTACCAGCGCTGCAAAACTGTAAGTGTAGCCATACCCTTAGTTTGTAGGAAGAGGTGGCGGATACTACAGGAATGAAGAAAAACTCTCTTTCCCTGCTTTGTGGCTGATTCTGACTTACAGACACAAACACAGCTCCTCACAAATCAATCCCCAGCCTTTGTGTTTGCATCCAGTCTAGTCTTTGGGTGGTGGCTTCCATTTTTCCAGTGGTCATTAAACAAATGGGTATTAACGGCTGTGTTATTTAGCCTGAATGAAAGGTGGGTGCCATGCCCATAGCTTCAGTGAAGTATGTGATTGCCTGTAGATTAAAGACATGCTTGGTGGGAGCCACCCGACCTCCAGCATAATAGTCTGTTATAGGCAAGAAATGCTCCCCCTAAGGGAAATGCATGTTTGTGATCTTTAGTTCTTCTGTTGAAGAAGAAGAAAAAGAGCAACCTGCTTGTGCTGGGCTTTTTGCACCTCAACATTAAAACATTTGCAATGGCCAATTGCCTCAATAAGATGGAGGTGGGGTGGGAGAGAGAGTAGGGGATTGGCCACTGGAGGTTTTTGTGTGAACTCTGGTGACTTTTAGCTTTGCTTTACAATCCTTAAGTGCTTAATCATCACGAAGAAGAACAAGAGAAGTATTAATATTCCTCTTGTAGAGATGGGGAAACTAAGGCACAGAGGTTAATATGAAAAATTTCAATTGAGTGCCTGAAGTTAGGCTCTTAAATCCATATTCTTGCAGCTTTGTAATAGTCTGATCTTCACAGGTTTCCTGAATTGGGGCCAGGAGGAGGAGGAAGAGCACACACGACAGGAGATGAGTATATACTGCATAAATGCAGCTGAGACAAAATAGGAATTTGGCTCATAGGGAATTGTAATAATTTGACATTTGTTTATGTCCCAAACTGGAAAAATATCAAAAATTTTCATAAAAGAATGTGTTTAGTAAATATTGAAATATTTGCTTATTGCCTCATGGGACAGGCAGTTTTGGGTACCTCATGCTTTCATTCTTCCCTATGGGGCAGGCTCCCTGCCAAGAATACATCTCCCTGATGTGCCGTGTGGCTCTGTCAGGAGGGGGACCACAGTGCATTATGGGAATGTAGTCTGGATAAGGGTCCAGGTCACAGGGGAGAATGGGAGCACGAAATACCTGAAATATGACTCCCATGAACCATCAAGACACTCTGGGCGGAAGCAGTGTAATGTTGAACAGCCCTGAAATGAAACATTTTGTTTTGATTTACCCCCCCAAATTCAGCAAAATTGAAAATTTCCCATTGAAAATTGAGAGTTTTTAGAAATTGTCTAAAAATCATTTCAGTAGAAAATGCCCAATCAGCTCTATGTACAGTGGAGACCCTGGCCATCCACTTCTGGGCTCTACAGCCCCCTTTCATCACACAACAGTGGAATTATGGCTGCTTTATACAGCTATAACCTGGTGCCCATCAGAGCTCCTATCCACAGGGAACGTTGCTAATTTATGTCAGAATAAATCAGCATAAATCCTTCTATTGTGTGTGTAAGATAGTGTTACTCCGGTCGTGAATCTGGCCCAGTAAATGCAAACACTTTACACCAAAGCACCACGCGCCCGTAGGCAGCCAGTGGAACTATCTGTGTGAGTAAAGTTGCGCAGCTGCTTACATGTCTGCAGGACTGACTGCAAACTCTGGTAGCCAACCCCACTGCAGGGTGTTTCTCTAAGTCCTGTGGCACACTGGTCCCTTCTGGATGTCTGGTGCAGTGGCTGGGTACCACCAGCTCAGAGTCAAGCATTGTAGGTGCCCCAATGCACTAGACTCTGCAGGCTCTAAATCTATTCTTTTGTTTCTTGCTTTCATCATGACCCTGTCACTCTCTCGATTCTATCACATTCCTTCCTTTTCTCTCATCATCTTTCTCTAGCTCTTCCCCTTGCGCATAGCCCCTCTCTTCTTCTGCTATCTGTGTTGTGTCCTCGCTCTTCAATTCCCTTTCTCCCTGCTTCCCCATCCTTTCCCAGTCAACTCTTTCCCAAAATCCCAGAGGGGAAGAGATAGCAGCTGGGGGTGTCTGTTAAGGGTACACTCCTCCCCCCTTCCCAGCATACAGGAAATCGGGAGGGGAGGGGAGAGGGAGGGGGCAGTGTCTCTTTCTTCCCATCCAAAACCTCAGTCGGAAAGAGAAAAATCTTTGTGGATATTGGGGTTTGCTCTGCCTCCTCCTCCCAGTCCCTGGTGGGAGGAGCCCTGAGATGGCCTCTCCACCTCTCACTCATCAACATTTGCTCAGAGCTCGCAGGCATTTTCTGTCAATTTATATCCAGTGCTCAACATCTGGATGCAAACGCTGAACTTGATTTATGTGCTCGCTCACTCTCTCCCTCTTGTCTCCATGTGGAGAAGCTTTTCTCAACCTGTGCACTGCAACCCCAAATTGGTTCACCAGAATGTACCAAAGGGTGGTGTGGGAGGCCTGAGGCGGGAAGGTCCGGTCCTTCCCTGGGCAGGTGGGGTTGCCCTGCAGGGTTGCAGGGGCTGTCCCATTCACCTCACAGCAGTGGCTCAGTCTGGGGTTCACTCACCGCAAGAGGTGCCGCCTCCTGCTCACTCTGGGGATTAGGTCTGGCCAGGCGTTGTGGCTTTTTCTGGTGTTGTCTTTCCCATTGTCCTGTCGTACCCTCTGCAACTCAGGGTGTTCCCTTTTCTTGACTTGGATCTCCAGCCAGGTCACTTGCTTGTTTCTCCTTCTAAGGTAAATGATCCAAGGCAGTCTATTGTCCTTTGCTTGGCCTATGCCATGTCCTCAGTGGCTGGGAGGGGAACCCAGACCACCTTCTACTCCAGGTTCTGGTCCAGGGACCCTATCTCTAGCAACAGTGGCCTGCTCACTCCCAGACCATGTTGCTGTGCCCCTGAACTCCTTCCTACTTCGCAGCTGAGTTCTACCTTCTATATCCCCCTCCCTCCGGGTTAGCAAGCCCAAGCTCCTGCCTCTCGAGGACTGATGGCAGACTACTCCCCTGCATCCGCAAACACACCTCCCTTCTCCCAGGGAGTGACTGCAGCCTGTTTCCCTGCAGTCCTATTTCTGTTCTCTGTTTCTGGGCTCTATACAGGCCCCTCTTGTTCCTGTCCATATGAGCCTGCTTCCAGTTAGTGGCCCCTCTGCAACCTAAATCTCTCCCCTACTCACTGCTTAACTGGTTGATCGGACCTGCCTGGCCTCTCAAGGCAAGTGTGGGGAATACGGTCCTTCACAGGCTCCTGCAGCTACGGTCCCATGGGCCTGACTGGGCTTGGCTTCCTGCTGTGAGGTTGTCATGCTGCTCTGCTTTGACCCAGCCACCCCTCTGTCATGAGGGGCCAAATTTCAGTGAGTGGGGCTGAGTCACATGTGCCAGGTCACAATGCTACACACAAAAAAATGGGAGGGGGTGGGACTGGGTCCAACCTGAGCAGTATGACATCCCCCGATGTCACAATGCACTGAACGGGGGACTAAGCCCAGCCACCTCACAGGACAGGAGTCAGAGGAGCTGCTGTTATGGTGCTCACCATGTACTTACTTACTACTTATTATATCCGTGTATACATTGTATGTCATGGGTGAGAAATATTTAGTAAGCCAGATGTATTTGCACTAAGGCTATTTACTGGGTTGTGACCGGCCATCCAGGTTTACAAATGGCTCTTGAGCCAAAAAAGATTGAGACCCACTGATGAGGAGTCAGTGCTGCTGCCAGACCTGTGAGCATCTCTGCACTGGAGGAGACATTTGTTTCATGCTCTGAGACCTTTACAGAGCTGAGAACTGGTCAAAAAGTATTTGGAAAGAATTTTTTTCTGCTAGAAAATGCTGATTCATTGAAATCGAAGCATTCTGCAGGAATGTGTTGTTTTTGATGAAATTTGAAACAAAGCTTTTCAGTGAGCTTTAAACATTCTGATTCAGTCTTACTGGAATCACAGACGTGTAGGATTGGATGGGATCTCAATAAGTCGTCTAGTCCAGTCCCTTGTACTCAAGTCAGGATTTTAAGTGACAACTTGGCCATTCCTGACCGGTGTTAGTCTGACATGTTCTTAAAAACCTTGGGTGATGGTTGAATCCACCACTTCCCTAGGTAATTAACCACTCTGACAATTAGGAACTTTTTCCTAATGTGCAACCTAAACCTCCCTTCCTGCAATTTAAGCCCATAGCTTCTTGTCTTCTCCTTAGCAGTTAATGAGAACAATTTTTCTCTCTTCTCCTTGTAACAACCTTTTGTGTCCTTGAACTGTTATCATGTCCCCCGTCAGTCTTCCCTTCTCCAGACTAAACAAACCCAATTTTTTCAATCTTCCCTCATAGGTCACGTTTTCTAGATCTGTGATCATTTTTGTTGCCTCGGACAAGTCTCCTCAGATCCCTCCTCACAGGGATCAGGGTCCTGGACAGAGACTCCCCATTTCTGGTACCACGTGTAAGCGTCCGCTGTTGGGGTCGCCCCTCTCTGGGGTGGCTGGGAGCCAGGCCACCTCACTACACGAATCCAGTGAGTGGTCAGATTAGCCTGGTGATGTAGGAAACAGTCAGGGGCTCAGGCCCTACGGGGAGGGCTGAGCAAACAGTTCAGTATTTTAAGCCCTGACCCTTGGTCAGGGCGGGGCAGCAAACAGCAGTTCAAAACTGAGACTCTCAGGCAGAGGCTGAGCAAACAGTTCAGTATTTAAGCCCAGGCCCTAGGTCCTGAGCGTCAGGGTGAGGGGGAGACTGCTACCCGTGAGTGGGGTGGCAGGGGGGACGCATTCCCCCTGACTCTTCTGCATCCCAGCCCGGAGCCCTAACAGCGGCAGGCAGCCTGCTGCTGTGTCAGTGGGGATCCTGGCTGCAGCACACTAACATTGGCTCTGGGTGTGCTGGAGCCAGACTGGGGTCAGCTGCCCTTGGGCCACTTCCAACCTCCCCCTCTACCAGTACCTGAGTTTCAGTGGCGTCTTCCACGGTGTCCAACACCATGGGCTCCTCAGGATACTCAGCAAGGGGTAAACTGGGCAGCTCCTCTGGGTCCTTTTGTAACAGTCGGCTTACTGGCTCTTCTGGCGTCTGGTTGGCGTCCAGCCTCCACAGGTATGGCCAGTCCTTGGGTCGGTCACAGGCAGCAGGAGTCTACCCAGCGGGAGCTAGGGCATCAACATCTCGCCTCTCCGGTGACCAGGCAGCTTCTGAGCCCTGCGGTTGGGCTTTTATACTTCCTGCCTTGCGCCTTGACCTCTGGGGGGCGGGCACAGGATCCAGTGACTCGCCCACTTTGGCATCCGCAGGGGCTTGTCCTTCTCTGGGGTGACTGGGAGCCAGGCCGCCTCACTACAGGGACCACTGCAATCCATAGGACAAGCCATCCTGTTATAATTATATTATACCAGTGACCAAAGACAGTACCAGTTACCTCTTTTATTCCTTTTATTTTATAATTTAAAAATATTCTACACTAATTAAATAGAAAATAAAATAATATAAAACTAATATATTAAATAGTCAAAATTGGAGAGAAAAAGTTTAATTTTATCAAAACAAAACATTTCCATTGACCCAGACTGCAATTCTTCATAAGCTGTGGAGTTGCAGGTTGGGAGCAGGCAATAGACTTTGGAGTCAGCTGGTGGGGGAAGAGACCCTACTTTTATTCCTGCTGGCTAAACGTCTGAGGAAGGACTTTGCCCAGTCCCTCTATGCATTTGCCCATCTCCCATCCATTTTGTTCAATCATTTGTGTATTTATCTGGCGTTTGAAATGATGCTAATTTCCTGATTTTTCATCCCAGCACAGAGAGTCTCCAGTGAGTAGGGACTGCCTCCCAAGCTGTGTTCTCTGTTCTCTCTCCACGACACTGCTTCGGCTCCAAGAACAAGTCACAAAGATCCTGCCACACCCACCAAAATGAATGGGATCATCATTTATGAGCATATAAACTTCCAAGGTAAATCCAAAGAATTCACTTCTGACATTGCTGACTTGAAGCCCATAAGGTGGGACCACTGTGTCTCTTCTGTAAATGCGGATGAAAGAGGCTTGAATTATGTTGCCCGGAAAGCTGAACAGCTTCCAAACTATGAATCAATCAATTTCAATGACAAGCTTTCATTTCTGCATCCCCTGAGAGCCGGCTGGTGCTAGTTCCAATGGGCTGCAGACCTTGCCATCCTGGGGTGCCATCGATCAGGTGCCCCCACAGGGAGGTGCAGAGTTAGAGCTCTGCCCATGCTTGCACTTCATTGCTCCACACACCACAGAATCAGTAAATATGGGAAAGCGCAGCTCATCCTGTGCAGTGCTTCATAGCCTGGTATCCTGCTGTTTGTGCCCCAAGACCGTGCCAGAACTTACTCCCGGACCTCACCCTCCCAGTCTCCTTCATGCTCTCCCTGATTGGCAGCTTCCTCTGGGGTGTTCCCTTTCCTCCGGACCCTTCACTCAGCTCTAACTAGGAGGCTTATTCAGGGATCTGCTGGTCTCTGTCTGCCGTTTATTTTCTTTTCAATCCCTTCTCTTGGGATAAGATGACCTCTGGAGGTCCCTGAGCTCTACATTTCTATGATTCTCTGATCATAGAGGGGCCCCCAGAGGAGTTTGAGCCAACCTTGGGACTATCCTGCGCCATTATCTCCATGACACTTAGAGACAGATTGAAAGTAATGTCCACATGGATGAAACGGAAGGAGTCAACCAAAGAGATTGTCAGCAAACCTCTATCACCACAACCAGGGCCGACGCTTCCATTTAGGCGGCCTAGGCAATCGCCTAGGGCACCAGGATTATTAGGGGGCGGCATTTTGCCGGGGGGGAGGGGCGGCAGACAGCTGCAGTGGATCTGCTGCAGTCGTGCCTGCGGAGGGTCCCTGGTCCTGTGGCTCCGGTGGAGCTGCCACAGGCATTCCTGTGGACAGTCCGCTGCTCCCGCAGGTCCGGTGGACCTCCCGCAGGCACCCCTGCGGCAGCTCCACTGGAGCTGCGGGACAAGCACGCGAGGCGGCGAAATGGCCGTGCGCCTAGGGCGCTAAAAACACTAGTGCTGGTCATGACCACAACCTAGAGACAGTGTGAGATCTCCAATTTCTACAGCTTCGTGTGGGGTGAGAAAGGGAATGGGAAGGGGGATCATGTTCTTCATGGAGATAGTAACTTCCAGCACCTCCCAGTATCAGCAGGGGATAAATGAGCCACCCACCAACAGGGAAAAAATCATGGTGTGCCACTGGCCAAAAGATCTCCTCACACAGTGCTGGTCATCTGTGCTGTAAAGTGCCATTTCAAGGTTGATCGAGTTGATCGCTATCTAGGATGGGAGAAGAAGAACCAAGCATGAAGTGCACCAGAGAACATTGTGCATAGCACCAACTCAAGGCATTGTTCCAGGAGTAAGCTCCAGCATGGAGGTGGCTCCACAAACTCACTGTGTTTCCTACATCTTCCAACCCAACATGCTCATGTCGGCTTCCAAGAGAGGGTTGAAGGGTTTCCAGTCTGCTAGCTTCTCTGAGTGATTTATTATTAACCTGCTCCAATAAAGTGATTTGCAGTGAAACTTGGTTTCAATAGCCAGTAAAGTTGCAGAGAGCTCCTTCCTGCATAGTAACTGCCTTGGTCCAGGCTGGACTTAGCTTTTCAGAGCAGAAGGAACTCAGCACTAAGACATTTCCTCTGGGGATGGCACAGCTGGAGGGGATCTGTGACTCTTCTTCACTCTGCCCCCTCTTCCTGATCCCCCAGAAATCTTTGTGTGGGTGGCTCACAAGGGTCAGTCCCATGGGTAGAGCTGGGTCAGGTGAAGAGCAGGAGCAGGGCGGCCTCATATCCTCCATGTTTTATGAGGCATCTCATTGCAATAGAATGTGCAGCAGAGTCAGCACAGTGATATATGGAAAGTTAATCTAACTGAACTCTAATGTGTAGATGGGCGTTATCACAAGGAACCCCCTTGTAACAGATTCATAGAGTTTAAAAATGTCATGGGCCATTATGTTCCTCTGGTCTGACCTTCTGTGTGACAGAGGTCACAGGATTTCTCCCAGCAATTCCTATAACACGTGGATGAATATGATTAGCGTTTTTCAAGCTTTGCAGGTGGGAGACAACTTCTTCAGTGTCAAAATTCTCTGCAACCTCTCACATTTACGAAAGTAATAGTAAACATTTACCATTATTCAATGATAACACTGATCTACCCACAGAATTTGTGTGTGTTTTGAGAGGTTGGCAGAGACACCTTGAAGTGTAAGGGTGAGTGGGGAGCAAGAATTTATTTGCTTTAGTTTGTAATAACATTTTTTATGTCTTGCAATCATTGCCTTTGGTGATCCCCCTGAGAAACACTGAACTAAACCATATCTTTTCAAAAGACATACAGACTCTGAAGACTCTAAGTGATGATTAATCACATTCCTTGGTAACATTCAACAGCCTAGTGGCTAATTATTCTCAGTGTTAAAAAGTTGCATCATATTTTCAATTTGAATTTTTTTAACTTCAATTCCCTCCACCTCTTTTGGATCTCATTCTGCCTGTGATCAGACATCTTCACTCTGAGGAGGTACAGACTGATCAAGCTGTGTCTTAACTGAACAGGAGCTCTGTAGCAAGGGCCGGCTCCAGGCCACAGCACGCCAAGCGCGTGCTTGGGCGGCACGTGGCAGGGGATGCTCTATCGGTTGCTGGGAGGGCGACAGGCGGCTCTGGTGGAGCTGCTGCAGGCGCGGCTGTGAACGGTCCGCTCGTCCAGCAGCTCCGGTGGACCTCCCGCAGACATGCCTGCAGCAGCTCCATCAGCGCCGTGGGACCATCGGACCCTCCGCAGAAATGCCTGCGGGAGGTGCACTGGAGCCACGGGACCGGCGAGCGGCAGAGCACCCCCCCCGGCGTGCCGCCATGCTTGGGGCAGTGAAATTGCTAGAGCCGGCCCTGTCTGTAGCAAAAGGGGCTAACACAATGTATTGCACAGGAAGCTTATGGCGCAGCTGATTACCTACATTGATCCCCTGGGTCTTCTTCACAGTTGTTGCTTTCCAGGATTGTAGCGGGGTGGTTATCTGCCCTGAGGCATTTAAAAAGCAGTCCTGAAGAGGGCTGCATCTCGAAAAGCTGGGCTGATTGGGGAAGCAGCTGCAACTGGGCCACGCCGCAATCAGGCCCCAGCTGGCCTGTATAAAAAGGCTGTGAGCCAGGATCCCAAACAGTCTCCCTCTGCCTGTAGAGGGAGAAGGGCCTGGCTGCAGGGAGCTAGAGACAGGGTACCTGAGTGGAGCAGGGCTGGGGAAAGGCAGAGAAACTGGGGACCTCCAGCCCGGAAAGCCCCAGCTGCGGCCTAGCACAAGGCCAACAGGTCCTGGGGGTTGCAGAGGGCAGCCTAGGGGTAGGCCAAGGCAGCAGGTCCAAACCCAACCTTGCCAGTGATGAGTGGCTGATACTGCAATTTGCCCCAGGATGTGGGGGCTAGACAATGACTGGCAGTAGCCATACACTGAGGCAAGGTGGGGATAGTGGGTGGGGGTTCCCCTGGGAGGGGAGACCCTAAGACTGAGGGTTACTGCCAGGGGGCAGCACCCCAGCTAACAGGGCATCAGAGTCCAGAGAGGGACATGGGGGCCAAGCGGTAGTGGATCACCGGCCTGCTGAGGGTGCGCTGGGCTGGAAAAAGAGCTAATTCCCTGAGAGACCAGCAGGAGGCACCGCAGGAGTGAGTCTGCACCCTTACAAGGATATAGTCCGTCTAGTTGAAAAAGGATCTCTGTGAAAACAATAGCATGGAATCACATATTGATTCAAACACATAAGAAAAAAACCTTTGTTACAGTTAGGGTAACTCAGGACAAATATCCAGCTCATAACTACCAAGACCAAAAAACAGATAGAAAGCCATGCAACTACATGCAGAATTTTCTCTAATCACATACATCCCCACAGCCACTCAACAGGGAGCCTATACATCCCCACAAGCCATTCAACTCTTACCAGCCACAATCACCAAGGTGAACGGCCAAGCAATCCCCAGTCCCTTTGTGATGACAGTGGCCCTGTGTGTTGCACTTGTATTTCCTAAGGTGGGTGGGTTGGATTTGGAGCTCACTGCCAAACAAATGTAGAGTTGTTCTCTATGCAAAGTATTCCAAGGAGCCTGGCCAGATTAAAGCATAAGCACTATAGAGCTCTGCCTAGGGCCCCAACTCCTGGAGTCACATGATGAGGGCAGAACCTCAGTTTTCACTTAAAAAATGTAAATTTCTAGCAAATTAAGACTTTGAAAATGTGGCCCAAGTGTAACCGATGCAGTGGTGTCTGCCTGGGTCTGCAGAGAGCCTGAAACAACATCTCTGAGAGGTGTGAACTGTCTCACTCATCCCCATGGGATTTTCACTCCCATATCCATTGCTCTGGGGGTCCCCGCCAACACCACCCAGTCTGAGAACGCTGTGTGGCAGAGGAGTGCAGCAGGCCTGGTCACCTACCCACCCAAGCAGATATACCTCACCTGTGAAGATAAGTACTGGGGGTGGGGGGATTTGGGAGCCAGCTGCTGACACACAGACACAGTAACATGTCCCAAAGATATTGCAGGAACTTACGATATATGTCAGACACAACAAAAACACTTTCAACCCATAAAAATATATATGAAAGATAACTGTAACAATGTAATAAAACAACTGGAGAAACAATAGGTTGATATATTGCTTAAGCATGCCAAATGGCTAGCTCATGCCATTATCTTATCTTAAAAGCTGAACTAATAGATCAATAAGAGGGATGAAAGATGCAAGAGCTGAGAAGAAAAAGCTCAGAGAATCCACACTAACTCTGCCAAGATCTATAAATGTGTGCAAAGCTAGTGAACACCAACACTCCCAAATGCAGGGCATAAGTAGCATGGACATAAAGCTAATTCACCAAGTAGCGCAAGGAAAGGATGAAAATACAAGGAAACATATCAACATTTGTTCAAAAAATGCTCAAATACAAAGCAGCAGAGATCAACAAAATGTAAAGGAAGACCCAAGTGGAGAAAAACTTGATCATGGAAAATGCTCTTCATATGGGGGCAATAATCGTGGCAAGAGAAATCACTATGTCAAAGCTTGCAGACAAAAAAAGTAAAGAAAATACATGGCAACCCATCCTTGTCTGGAGAGACACTCCCACAGAAGACATTAATAGCAGCCCAGTTCAGTGCTTGATGGCAAGACCATGTGTATCTTGGGGCTTTTAGACTCAGTGTTACTGCAACCAGCAGTGGTATAAGGAGTAATAGACAAAAAGGAAGCAAAACAAAGGCCAAAGCCTGTCATGGGCATAGCTATACACCTTTATTATAAATATAGATTCCAAAAGCCTTGTTATATGACAGGTTACTAATAGTAGAAGCCATTTGAATATAGCTATTGGTTGATGGTTGAGTGGGAATTAATCAATTACCTGGAGTCCTGGGGGTATCTTACCTACTAGAGTAAGAAAAACAAGAAGAACCTGTCCTTGGATTGTTAATAAGAAGCCATGAAGTTTAAAAGACTATTATTAAACTTTGAAAGTTTTTATTTTTAAGAGAAAGACTCCAGCATCAATTAGGCATGCTTGGGCTCAGGATTTTAAGCATTTGAGGAACAAATAGATTATTTGGGGGGGGGGGCGGTGGGAAGTGAATGGGAAAGAAAGTTTTAAAGAGTAAAACTCTGGAGAACTTTGAAAGCATTTTTCCAAAAGAGTCAAAAATCATAGAACATCCATTGAGAAGTATTTCTTACACGTGCATTAGCTGTCTAGAGAGTCACATTCATTCGTAGGAAGACTGAGTTGAAGGTGGGTTCACATCACACTGTGAAGAACATGAGATTTGGGATCATTCTCATCTCCTCTAGGAACCTTGAACCTGGTTTCATAAATCTCCCTCTCATGGACGATAGTTCTATAGTTCCTGAGGAATACAGCTGTTGAGGGAGGTTGTTGCCATGGATAAAATGGTGAGCACAAAGTACCCCAAGGAGTTTACAGTCTAAACAGGACAGGCACAAAGTAGGCAGGATGCACTGGGGAGACCAAATCCTATAGGTTTATAGAAACACATTATTATTATAATCATTGACTGCTTGATTCTTCAGGAGAGATGTGACTGAAAAACATGTAAATAAATTAAAACATATAAAGCTGCTTTTTACTGAGGTCACAGAACAGGTATCAGATTTTGATGATCTTGTCAACCTGGACCAGATTCAAAGTGACAAACTAGAGCTGAATAATTTATTCAGTCTCAAAATTCACAGCAAACAATTATTCAGCCAGCTATTCTGGTGGGTGAAAGGTGCCATGTCCCATTTCTAAGCCCCTGACCAGATCACACAATTGTCCAAATGCCAAGTGTTTCTCATCTCTGTGGCTCAGGCAGTGAAGCTAAGTATCTGTCAGTAATGCCACTGAGCTCCCCACTTCTCAGGCATTCCTTGGAGCTGTTCAAAGGTGCTCTTTTCCTGGAAATTTATATTAGCTTCAAGACTTTTATATCTGCTACTTTCCCCACCTAAAATGTTAGATTATATTTCAGTCTACTGAATGTAATGGATAAAAGCTCGCCTAAAAATTGAGCTGTATAATACAGTGGAAACATCCATGAAGATCAACTCATTTACGCACAGTCCTGGCCAGCAAAAACCATCATAGTAACCTGGGACCCCACATAACTTTGTCAATTCACCATGATCCTCTCAACAGAAGAAACCCTCACCAATACAATCCTGGGCCTTTATATGACTATGCCAATGCTCCTCAGTCCTGACCTGTAGCACTTCCTGACTTTTTACTTCTAAGACCCCCATATAACATTGCCAGTTCACATCAGAACACATTCTTAAACCAGAACTCTGACCTGAGGTACCATTGGCTACCACATTCCTGGAAAATTCACACACACATTTGCTTGTGCTTTCCTAGTGCATCTCAGTTCTGCACTGCATCAGCCACTGACATTCCACTTCTTTGCCGCACACATTTTGGCCAGTGTACTTCAGTGTTCTCATAGCACCCACAGGAGGAAATAAGGAAACAGATCAACAGAGCCAGACGTGTACCCAGAAGCCTCCTACTGCAAGACGAACCCAAGAAAGAAACCAACAGGACTCCACTGGCCATCACATACAGTCCCTAGCTAAAACCCCTCCAACGCATCATCAGGGATCTACAACCCATCCTGGACAATGATCCCACACTTTCACAGGCCTTGGGTGGCAGGCCAGTCCTCGCCCGCAGACAACCTGCCAACCTGAAACATATTCTCACCAGTAACTGCACACCGCACCATAGTAACTCTAGCTCAGGAACCAATCCATGCAACAAACCTCGATGCCAACTCTGCCCACATATCTACACCAGCGACACCATCACAGGACCTAACCAGATCAGCCACACCATCACCGGTTCATTCACCTGCACGTCCACCAATGTAATATACGCCATCATATGCCAGCAATGCCCCTCTGCTATGTACATCGGCCAAACTGGACAGTCTCTACGGAAAAGGATAAATGGACACAAATCAGATATTAGGAATGGCAATATACAAAAACCTGTAGGAGAGCACTTCAACCTCCCTGGCCACACTATAGCAGACCTTAAGGTGGCCATCCTGCAGCAAAAAAACTTCAGGACCAGACTTCAAAGAGAAACTGCTGAGCTTCAGTTCATCTGCAAATTTGACACCATCAGCTCTGGACTAAACAAAGACTGTGAATGGCTTGCCACCTACAAAACCAGTTTTCTCCTCCCTTGGTTTTCACACCTCAGCTTCTAGAAGAGGGCCTCATCCTCCCTTATTGAACTAACCTCGTTATCTCCAGCCTGCGTCTTGCTTGCGTATATATATACACCTGCCCTTGGAAATTTCCACTACATGCATCCGATGAGGTGGGTATTCACCCACGAAAGCTCATGCTCCAAAACTTCTGTTAGTCTATAAGGTGCCACAGGACTCTTTGCTGCTTTTACAGATCCAGACTAACACAGCTAGCCTTCTGATACTTGTTTCCTGTGTGGGACCCAGGCCAGATGACATTTGCAGGTGAGGCAAAGGCCACTGGAGAGAATTGTCCAGTTAGAGGGAAGTCACAGCAGGGAAACTAGATGTTGCTGATGCAGTAGGACTGCCATCAGCAACTATGAGACTGACCATGGGAACAGCTGCCCACATCCCTGTTACTATGTGTCTGGAGACTCTGATGCCTGGAAAACTTCAGTGCTGTTGGATTCAGAATCTGAAATAAGTCTGATTCACGGACAACACTCACTGCTGAAGGAAAGAAAATTCAGTATTGTGGGAATTAAAATGGGTGTCTACTAACAATCAGCCCCTGCAGATAAATGAAAAAATCTAGCTCCCATTGGACAATATTCAGAAACCTCTGCTGAATATAAGTAGGAGGAAATGTGGACCCTGGGGGAAACTCTGGGGGTCTCAGGTACATCCACATTGGAGTCAGAGATGTGCATGGCAGCGTGTGTAGACGTACCTGTGCTAGCTGTATTCTACCTTGCTAACAACAGCAGTGACGGTGCAATGAAGCGGACTAGCAATACTTGTATGTACTCAGAGGTTCAGAAGGCTTGTGCAGCCCATGCTGCACCATCCACACTATTTTCAGTGAGCTAGCTGGAGCACAGCTAACTTGGGTGTGTCTACATGAGCTGCCATTCACACCCCCAGCAGTGGTGTCGACAAAACCTTAGAGGGCCTTTACCATGTCTGCAGCGTGAAAGGCAGGTGGTAGCTCGCAATACAGTGTGGGGAAGCCAGGTCATCATGCCATAAACCCCAGGAGAAAGCTCTGGTGCAGTGATCCTGTTGGAGTGTTTAAAGCTGTGGCTATCCAATTAGGATCGCTGTTTAGCAGAGCTCTGTTTCAAGCGGGGCCAACAGGTGAGTTCTGGGTCAGAGCAGATAATGTGACTGATCCAGATATTCAGCTAGTGAAAAATCAGACTGTGGGGCCAGTGTTCAACATTGCTGGTGTCTCCGGGCCTCTCACAGGGGCAGAGGTCAGGAGCTGTGGAGCATCCAGTCAGTAAAAGAGCTAGATTCATAGATTCCAAGGCCAGAAGGGACCATGGTGATCTTCTAGTCTGAGCTCCTGTAGAACACGGGCCATAGAACTGACCCCAAATAATTCCTTTGGCACTTCTGCAGATCTTTTTTAAAACATCCAGGCTTGATTTAAAAATGGCCAATGAGGAAGAATCACCCTGAGCCTCGGTAAATTGTTCCAATGGTTAATGACCCTCACTGTTAAGTCTGCTCCTTATTTCCAGTCTGAATGTGTCTAACTTCAGCTCCCAGCCATTGTTAATCCTTTGTCTGCCACCTGAAGAGCCCAGTGCCAAATATTTGTTCCCTGTGCAAGGACTTACAGACTCTGACCAAGTCACCCCTTAACCTTCTCTTTGTTAAGCTAACTAGGTAGAGCTCCTTGAGTCTAGCACTAGAAGGCAGGTTTTCTAATCCTTTATTCATTTGTGTGGCTCTTCTCGGAACCTTCCCCAATTTATCAACATCCTTCTCGAACTGTGGACACCAGAACAGGGTACAGAATGGCACTAGTGGGCTGACTTGACAGAAGTATCCATAGAAGGCAACGAGAGGAAATGTTTAGAACAGCTGCTCTTGCGAGATGCTATTGTGTTCTCCCAGAGTAATGAAGGTATATTACTTTGAGATGAGGGTAGCTCACATCCACAAAAAAGCACTTTGGAAACTCAAGGTGATGGAAATGTACTTCTAGGTGAAGGCAGCTCACAGTATCAGACTGTTACAGAAGTGGAGAAAATTTATTCACCTTCAGAGACTTCAGAAATTGAAGTAAATGAAGTGGAAGTGTAAGCGCAGCTCAATTAACCCTGTGGCGCCTCCTGCTGGTCGTCCTTGGGAATTAGCTTGATTTCCAGCTTGAAGCGCCCTTTACAGGCCGGTGAGCTGCCTGCCACTTGGTCCCCCTGTCCCTCCCGGACCCAGTGCCCTGTTATCTGGGGCGCTGCCCCCTGGCAGTAACCCCTCAGTCTTAGGGTCTCCCCTCCCCAGGGTACTCCCCACCTCACCTCAGTATAAGGTTACTGCCAGTCATCTTCTAGCTCCCACGCCCTGGGGCAGACTGCAGTATCAGCCTACTCATCACTGGCAAGGTTGGGTTTGGACATGCTGCCTTGGCCTACCCCTGGGCTGTCCTCTGCAACGCTGCAGCCTAGGGCATTCCAGGCTGGGGCTCCCCAGCTCCTCTGCCTTTCCCCAGCCCTGCTTCACTCACATACCCTGCCTCTAGCTCCCTGCAGCCAGACCCATCTTCCTCTACAAACAGAGAGAGACTTTTGAGTTCCCGGATCCCAGCCTCTTATACGGGCCAGCTGGGCCTGACTGGGGCTTGGCCGCAGCTGAGCCTACCTTCCCTAATCAGCTCAGGATTCTTGCCCCAGCCACAACCCTCTCCTGAGCTGTTTTCCACACCAGAGAGAAGAAGCGGTTAACCACCCCGCTACAAGAAGGAAGAAAGGCTGAGGAAGTTACAAACAAGTTACAATATGGGGACCCAGCTTCATGGCCCAGATGTGAAGACAATGTGTGGCAAATTCTTGTGGAACATGGACCCAAACAAGTTCATGAATTTCCCTTCCCTGAGGATGGAAATAAAAGAAAATTCTCTGCTCAGCATTACTAGAGGAAACTCATTAATGGGGAAGAAATTCATGAAAACTGGTTACAATATTTAGTGTTGAAGGATTCTGTGTTTTGCTTTTGCTGCAAGTTGTTTAGAAATCACGCAATTGGTACATCACTTACTGAAAATGATTCAACGGACTGGAAAACATATCTTGAATTCTCTCTTCACATGAAAGAAGTACAGAACATTTAGAATGTTTTTAAAATTGGAAAGAACTTGAATTACGATTGAAAAAAAGGAAAAACTATTGATGAAGACAATTTATGTGTGATCAAGGAAAAAGAAGAATATTGGCAACAAATATTAGAGCGTCTGATTGCTTTAGTGAGAGTTCTTGGTGGGCAAAATTTAGCATTCCACGCCCGTGGTAGAAATGAAAAACTATACACTCCAGGTAATGGAAACTTTTTAAAATTTGTTGAATACCTAGCTTTGTTTGATCCAGTCATGAAGGAGCATCTACGTAAAACAATTGATCATGAAACTAGGTTCATTACTTAGGAAAAAATATGCAGAATGAACTGATTCAAATCCTAACAAATGCGATTAAAAAGAAACTTGTAGAAGCTGCCCATTCTGCAAAATACCTTTCAATAATACTGGACTATACACCAGATGTGAGTCATGTTGAACAAATGACGATGATCATTCGTTTTGTGGATATGGAAAAGTCTGCAGATGAAAATAATGTTGAAGTGTGCATAAAGGAACATTTTTTGGGTTTCATACCACTGAAGGAGACAATTGGAGCATTTACACCTGAAACTATTCTAGAAGAGCTTGAAACAATGTCATTCTCCGTTGAAAACTTACATGGCCAAGGCTATGATAATGGGAGTAATATGAAGGGTATAGACAATGGTGTGCAAAGGAGAAAGATGGAAATCAGTCCTAGGGCCTTTTTTGGTTCTTTGCAGTGCACATTCTCTGAAATTGGTTTTCAATGATGCTGCTAGATGCTGTTTGGAGGCAAGCAGTTTCTTTGACCTGGTGCAATGCGTTCATGCATTTTTTCTCAGGCTCAACATGTCATTGGGAGATTCTGACTCACCATGTGAATTCTCTAACTGTGAAACCACTTAGTCAGACAAGATGGGAGAATTGCATTGATGCTTTGAAGCCTCTTTGCTATGAACTTGGAAATATTTATGATGCCCTAATTGAAATTTCTGAAGATACTACCTTTACTGGCACTGTGGCATGTTCAGATGCAGAAGCTCTTGCAAATGGCCTTTCCAAGATCAAATCTGTGACTTCACTCATTTTGTAGTATAATATCCTTTTTGAGATTAACCTCACTAGTAAGCGGCTTCAGGAAAAGAACTTGAACATACATTCTGCTATTTAAAAACTGCAGCAAACTGACAATATTCTGGAGGAATTCTTGAGACAGGACAAACAATTCAGTGACTGGGCGGAAGGAATATAAGCATTGCTGAGCTATTAAGAACTAACAACATGTGAGCTGAACTTTAGAATCATGAATTACTAAATTCTGTAGAATCAACATCATTAAAGTTATCTTTATTGCTAGCGATTGTGTGACTTAATGGGTGAGTTCAGGAGTTTGCTGTGCAATTAAAGTTACTTGTGTGTAATTAAACAAATCCTTAGGCTGATAAGCCTCTCACCCCAGGGGAATTTGCATATTGTGGTTTGATTTCATAGAAGATTAGGGTTAGAAGGGACCTCAGAAGATCATCTAGTCCAACCCTCTTCTCAAAGCAGGACCAATCCCCAGACAGATTTTTACCCCAGTTCCCTAAATGGCCCTCTCAAGTATTGAGCTCACAACCCTGGGTTTAGCAGGCCAATGCTCAAACCACTGAGCTATCCCTCCCCTGGAGTCTAATGAATGAAGTTCAAGAATGGCTTTCCACAGGTTACTTTCTGGTTTGAACTAGAGTATCTGGTAGAGTCTCTGTAACTTGAAATCTTTATATGAAGAATTGAGGAGTTCAGTAACTCAGCCAGAGGTTACCGCCCTTTTGTAGGAGTGGGTGAGTGAGATTCTATGGCCAATGCTCTGCAGGAGGTCAGACTAGATCATGATGGTCCCTTCTGCTCTTGAAGTCTCCAAGTCAGGCTGGATTCAGACTGGTGACCTACATGTGAAAGACCTGGTTCACGAGACTGGCAAACAAAGACGTGAAACTGATATAAAATGGTCATTCTGACCAAGGAAGAGGGGAGAGGTAGCTCTCTCACCCTATGCAAAAATTTACATGAGACTGTGACCCAAAGCCAAAGGGAACCAGGTCCTGTGAGAGAACATGCATGACTTTGAAACCTACCAGGGTCCTTTGTGGTAGTCAGGCATTGCGTGGTAAACATGGGTGTCAAGGCTGATTCCCCACTCTAGCACTTCGAGTGCAGAAGATGAAGGCCTGCAAGGATTCTAAAAACTGATACTGGCCACTCCAGGCTTGAATTAAACTCCCAAGTTTACAGCTTCTCTCTGACCTTGGATGGATAGATGCTGCCACCATCCAAGTGCAAGGCCCCCTTTTTAGAGCCCAGGAAGGGGGGTACCCTCAAGCCCTTTCACCCCCCTTCCAGGGAAGAGCTCAGAAAGAAAACAAAGGAAATCAGCTGTTGCCAACAGCTAATTAAACAACATATGCACAAACTTTTTAGGATACAAAAATCCAATCTTGTCCTTAAAAAAGGTAAAATTTGTTAAAAAACAAAAGAAAGAAAATACATCTGGAATTTAGGCTTTTTTTAGATTAAAAAAAAACAATTAAGCATCAAGAATAGCTCTCTTGAGGTCCAGCTTAAAGGTTACAAGCAAAACAAATGCACCTGGTGTTTAGCACAGAGGAGAAATAAAGAGATAAACCTAATCACGTCATCTTAGACATTTCCTGATCTCCTTACATATCTGAGGTTTCAAATGAATAGTTTCTAGGTATGATTTGACGATTTTTCATACCTGGCACAAGCTCTTACAGCATAGTTCCCGCCCTGTCCCTGCTCTCCGGGAGAACAACACAGACAGACAAAAAGAAAGTTTTTTTCCCCAATTTTAAAAAGTTTTAGCCTTCCCATTGGCCCTTTTGGTCAGGTGCCCACTCTCTTCCTTTTACCCATGCAGAGAGACTTTTTAACCCTTTACAGGTAAAAGTAGAGAACAGCTACCAAGAGAGATTTCATAGCTAACTGGCTGGCTGGGTGTCCATAAAAGGGAACTATCCTACCTTTCATTTATCACAGTGGTTGTAAACTGTTTATTGCAATATGTTTTCTGTATGATGCTTTTGTTCTGAATAAAGAACACTCTTCTGTGTGAAGACTGGCCGGTCACTGGTTAACTCTGTCACTGCCTCGGAGACAGCAGGAGAGCAGGTACTGAACTTAACTCTGTGTTGACCACAGTGGCTTGCAGGCGGAACTGCAGCCTAAATCCCTGACCTGGTGGGAGGGCAGTGCAGGTTCCTTCCCCAGGAATGGCAATAGCTAGAGACTTATATGAGATGTCCTTGGTGAGGTCCGGTAAGGGTCAAAGGTGCTTTTACCTCAGGATCTGTGACAACTGGATCACAGGATGCAAACTCCTTCCTGGGGAAGAGATTTCTCATACCATACAGTGCTTCCATTGAGCAGGAAAAGCATAGTAAGATCCAATAGTTAGTAGCTGATGCTAGATGAATTCAGACTAGAATTACAGCTCACAGTTTTGACAGTGAGGGTGAAATATCAGAGCTATTTAACAGGTGCTTTCAAGGTTTCAAAGTCTGTTTTTGTTTTGCACTGAAACAAAACCTAAATCTTTTGAACATTTACAGAACAATGGAATTAAGTCCAGCTGTTGGTTTTCCATTCAGGAGAATGTGTCAATGTTTGGGGAGGGGAAAGAGAGAGCGTGTGTGTGTGTGTGTGGCCTGGTATGTGGGAGACCTGAGTTCCAGACACTGCTCTCCTGCTCTAGTGTGGCCTGGGTGGGTGCTAAGCCTCAATTTGCTCTGGTGCATTTCACGTTCAGTAGGGAGTGATCAGCACCAGCAAGACTGAGATAGCACTTCAGGACCTGGATGATGAGATCTGTGTGAGGAGAGATCTTGGCCAGTAGAGACTCCTTGACAGTTTCCCGATTAGTGGCTGGCTCATTTAACTCCTGGGAAGGGTTAGAGGCTCCTTTCTCCACAAAGAAACCAAATCTCTTCCCCATCACATTTCCCATCCCCTTGAGCTATAGAAGCTAGAGCTGGTTGTGATAAAGTTTGCTGACAATCTCTTTGGATGAGTCCTTCTCTTTGATCCATGTGGACATTCCTTTCAATGTCTTTGGATGCCATGGTGTCTTGGCAGTGATAATGGGGCAGCTTCTCCAGGATCTGGCCAAGCACTAGTGGGGGCCCCTGTGTGGTCACTGATAGAAGGATAGAACTGTCGGGATGGAAGAAACCGCAAGAGGTCATCTAGTCCCTCCCCTCTCACTGACGCAGGGCTAAGCATATCTTCATTCATTTCCCCTCTCCTCCAGGTCTAACTGAATTGGTAGGGTGGTGTTCATTTGTTTTATAAATATACAACCTGTAGAAGTTCAGAGAGGGAAGATGGGATGCAGAACAAGTTGGTTACAGGAAGGGAGGACAGGAGGAGATGATGTGAGCAAAAAGGGGATGAAGGGGAAAAAGCATCAGCCAAAGGCCAACAGACCCCTGAACAGGCCTGACCATTAGAGCTGCTTGAAGGGTGTAGGAGGCAGGGACGGCCCCAGAGGAAGCATGAAGGAGACTGGAAGAGTGAGATCCTAGACAAAGTTTTGGCTCAGCCTTGGGGGACAAACAGCAGTGCACAAAGCTGTAGGGCCCAGCACAGGATAAGCTACGCTTTCCCAACATAGGCCGTAGAACTGCCCCCAAACAATTCCTTTGGCACTCCTGCAGATCTTTTAAAAAACATCCAGGCTTGATTTAAAAATGGCCAATGGGGGAACTGGGAAAATGGGCTCAGAGGTAAATTCAGCACGTCAGGTGACAGTCCCAAGGGGATCTCTATGACTGAACCGTCACATTTTATTCAGAAATGTTCAGTGGAAACATATGCATGTATCATGAAGCAAACAACATCATATATACCCAAACAGACAGAGGGGGCCATGATCAAGCCAAATGTGCAGCTCTTTGAGTGAAGTTATGATCATGTTAGGTCTTAGTGGTTAGGAAGACAGATCTCTGCCTGTCCTTACCGGAGAAACTGAGGCAGAAGAGAGCAAGGTTGTGGCTGAGACTCCAGCCTCAAGTGGGGAATATGATTTAGCTGTGGAGTTCTGCCAGTCCTGTGACACCCAAGCAAAACCCAAGCAAAGTATAAAACAGTTGCTTGACAGATTGCAGATGTAGGAGCAGCCATGAAGGAGACAGAACTTCTCTCTGCAGTCTATGCAAATAAACTAACTTGTTTCAAGAGTGAGCCTTGCTCGTCAGCATGTGGCACAAGTCACTTGCTGATATGAAATAGAATAAGTGGTAGATTCACTATAACTTGAAATCTTTACATGAAGCGTTGAGGATGTCAGTAGCTCAGCCAGATGTCTGTGATCAGGGCTGGTCTTAGGAGGGGGTCATGTGGGTCTCTGCCCAGTGTGGTGAGGTCGCTGGGGGAGTGTGGCATTCACAGGTCAGAGGTGTGTGCTGCCAGCTCACGGGTGAGCTCCATAAACTCTCAGAGAGGAGGCATGGGGGTGTGTTCAGATGTTTCCCTGCTTCCTTCCGGCAGAGGAACCATAGGGGGTGTGACACTATGCCCCATTTTCTTCACAGAGATATTGTTATGAAATGAATATGGCATAACTAAGATGTGTTTTATGCAAAATGGGTCATGTGAGGCATCATTGCATAGGTTATGAATTACTGAATATGATTATCATATTTAATGCATGTATCATTTCTGTATCTGAAGTTAGGAATATTAACTACACATCAATTACAGAAGTCTTTTCACCTGGGGAACACCCAGACAAAATGCAATCAGTCTGGCTGGCTAGTCAATGAACCATTCGGGAGAACAATAGGACTTTGAAAATGCTAATTTCCCACCTTCCCGAGAAGCCTCCTGGGAAATTGCTTTGACACCGCAGAGTCATGTGATCATGTCACCCGGTTCTGGACTCTGTCTTGGATTGCTATTGTGTGAGGGAGATTCCCAATCCTGAGCCATTCTTTTTAGGTGACAGATCTGAGGAACTGTCCCAGATTGAGGTGTCATTAGAGGAGGTTTTGGAACAAGTTGCTAAATTAAACAGCAATAGGTCACCAGGACCAGATGCTATTCACCCAAGAGTTCTGAAGGAACTCAAATGTGAAATTGCAGAATGTTGTATCGACCAGGCAAGGTACTAACAAACTTCAACAGGACTTTATTTTTACAGTGGAAACCTCTTAACCAAGCTGCTGCTGCACCCTCTGTAACTCTCACTCAGCCTCCTCAACTCCTCCCCCTTCCTTCCTCTTTCCTGTCCTTTCAGACTCCCAACAGCCAGTGCTCCCACTCCTAATAATCACATGCAGCATCTAAACACCTCATTCCCTCCTCTCTTAAGACACTTTCCCAATTAAAATAAACATTGTTGTTCTAACCATAGGAACAAATATGAAACAAGACACTATACTGTTGCTGGAGTAGATATGTGGGCAGAATTGGCATCAAGGTTTGTTGCATAGATTGGTTCCTGAGTTAGAACTACAATACCCACACGAGGAAATAAGGAGACAGATCAACAGAGCCAGATATGTACCCAGAAGTATCCTACTGCAAGACAAACCCAAGAAAGAAACCAACAGGACTTCACTGGCCATCACATCAACCTGCTCCAATAAAGTAATTTGCAGCGAAACTTGTACTAATGGTCTCCTGTTCCAATAGCCAGTAAAGGTTCAGTCCCCAGGAGAGCTCCTTCCTGCATAGTAACTGCCTTGGCCCATGCTGGACTTAGCTTTTCAGAGCAGAAGGAACTCAGTGCCAACACATTTCCTCTGGAGATGGCACAGCTGGAGGGGAGCTGTGACTCTGCTTCACTTTGCCCCCTTTTCCTGATCCCCCAGAAACCTTTGTGTGGGTGGCTCACAAGGGTCAGTCCTATGAGTGGAGCTGGGTCAGGGCGGCCTCATATCCCCCATGTTTTATGAAGCATCTCATTGCAATAGAATGTGCCGCAGAGTCAACACAGTGATATATGGAAAGTTAATCTAACTGAACTCTAATGTGTAGATGGGAGTTATCACGAAGGAACCCCCTTGTAATAGAGTCATCGAGTTTAAGAATGGAAGGGGCCATTATGTTCCTCTGGTCTGACGTTCTGTGTGACAGAGGTCACAGGATTTCTCCCAGCAATTCCTATAATACGTGATTGAATCTGATCAGTGTTTCTCAAGCTTTGCAGGTGGGAGACAACTTCTGCAATGTCAAAATTCTCTGCAACCTCTCACATTTACGAAAGTAATAGTAAACATTATTGCTATTTATTATTCAGTGATAACACTGATCTACCCACAGAATTTGTGTGTGTTTTGAGAGGTTGGCAGAGACACCTTGAAGTGTAAGGGTGAGTGGGGAGCAAGAATTTATTTGCTTTAGTTTGTAATAACATTTTCTATGCCTTGAAACCATTGCCTTTGGTGGTCCCCCTGAGAAACACTAAACTAAACCATACCTTTTCAAAAGACATACAGACTCTGTTTGAAGACTCTAAGTGATGATTAATCACATCCCTTGGTAACATTCCACAGCCTGTTGGCTAATTATTCTCAGTGTTAAAAAGTTGCATTATATTTTCAATTTGAATTTTTTTAACTTCAATTCCCTCCACCTCTTTTGGATCTCATTCTGCCTTTGATCAGACGTCTTCACTCCGAGGAGGTACAGATTGATCAGGTTGTGTTTTAACTGGACACGAGCTCTGTGGCAAAAGGGGCTAACATAGTGTATTGCACGGGAAGCTCATGGCACAGCTGGTTATCAACACTGATCCTCTGGGTCCTCTTCACAGTTATTGCTTTTCAGGATATAGGTCCTCTAGTTGGAAAAGGGTCTCTCTGAAAATAATAGCACGGAATCACATATTGATTCAAACACATAAGAAAAAACCTTTGTTACAGTTAGGGTAACTCAGGACAAACATCCAGCTCAAAACTACCAAAAACAAAAAACAGACAGTAAAGCCATGCAACTACATGCAGTATTTTGTCTAATCATATACATCCTCATAGCCACGCAACAGAGAGCCTGTACATCCCCACAAGCCATTCAACTGTTGTCAACCACAACCACAAGTCTTACAGTGATATGTGACCATGTCACCCAATACTGGAATCCATCTTAAACCTGCTGCTTTTCCATTTAGAAAGAGTGGTGGGGCCCCAGAGAGACAAAGGATTCCCTCTTTGTGCCAAAGTTATAAAAAGGGGTCCCAGGATTGGGAAAAGGGGAGTTCCAGACATGAGGAAGGCCCTGTTTTTCACCTAAGATGCCTGCTGGAACTATCTAGGACTGTACCGGGTAAAGGATTAGGCCCAGACTAGGAAGGAGTCTAGTCTGTGAAAGAAGCTTATTCAAATATCTCTGAGGGCGAGATTTACCTATCATCAGTTTCTTAATATATTTGGCTTAGCCTGGCAAGTTTTGTTTTATTTTGCTTGGTAACTTAATTTGTTCTGTCTGTTATTATGGGAACCACTTAAATCCTACTTTTTATACTTAATGCAATCACTTTTGTTTATTAGTAAACCCAGAGTAAGTAATTCATACCTGGCGCAGGAAACAGCTGTGTATATCTCCCAATCAGCATTACAGAGGGTGGACAATTTATGAGTTTACCTTGTATGAGCTTTATATAGAGTAAAACGGATTTATTGGGGGGTTGGATCCCATTGGGAACTGGGTGTCTGGGTGCTGGTGATATGTGACTTGCTAAGCAGTTTTTGGTTAGAGTCTGCAGCTTTGCGAGTGTGGACCAGACCTGGGCCTGTGTTGGCGCAGATTAGCATCTCTGGCTGAACAAGGCAGGGTTCTGGAGTCCCAAGCTGGCAGGAAATATGGACTCAGAGGTAATCTCACCACTCAGCACTGAAGGGGGGTTAAAGAGGTACCTTACATGCCCTACTGCTCTGGCACTCGCTCGTCGCCCCAACGGCCAATTACTGCACCTCTGCCAGGCTCTGCTTTTGCCCTCTCCACCAGCTTCCCTGCTTACCACTGGCCACTCCTCTCTACCAGCCATCCTGCTAGTCACTTGACAGCCCTCTCCTCCAGCTGCCCTGCTGGCCGTGCCTCTGCACCAGCTGCCTGTCTAGCCACTTGCCAAGATGTCTTCAGCCCCCACCCCCTTAGCACAGCTCTCAGTGATTTCAGCTGTTAGAGGGGAAGCCTCATTGCTGGTGCACACTGGGCAGTCTCTTGCAATAGAAACATTGTCCCAAAGCACATCTAATACTTAGACCTAGGTGTCAGTGATTTCAGCTCTGCAGCACATAACAAGACTCTCAGTTAAACCTAATTTAGCTCTTTTATTATGCCATGGAGAGAGGAAGGGTCAAACAGTGCATAGGATGCTTAAAGAGGGCCCACACCACTAGGTACAAATATCTGTCCTCATCCTTTCTCAACTCATTGGGCTTTGGAACCCATGTCCCCTGCCTAGCTAGTGCTGTTCTGTTAAGGGTGAGTCCCTCCATCAGGGTACGCCAGGTACAGTTCTGCTGCCCTTGGTTCACACAACAAGGATAATAACGCTTTATTACTCCTGCCCCAATAACAAGAAGACTGGGGATCCAACACCAGACACAAGTGATCACTTTTGCAAGCAATCCCATCCTGCTGAGCACCTAGGCAGAGTGGGTGTGTCCATACAAATGAGATTAGCTTCTGAAGGCTTTTTCTACAGCTCCCCATTAGATGTCGGGGAGAGCTCATTCAGACTCTGCTTACACCAGTGCTAGTATAAGGCGTAATAGACAAAAAGGAAGCAAAACAGAGGCCAAAGCCTACTACAGCCATCACCTCTCTTGGGTAGAGACCCAAGTCTCTCTCTCTTCTGACCTGGTTCTATCTGTACTGGGCAGTTCCCTTCCTACACTTCTTTATTCCCATCAAGCCACACTGACTGAGCGGCCAGCATCTGAACTTGACTTTCTCTTCAGAGGCTATGAACAGGCTAATTGCCCGAAGTTATAAGTTATCAGACAGGCCTTTATAAGCAAGAAAACATACCCAAAACAAGAAAAGGCCCTACATGCATGCTAATAATCTTCCCAGGGAACATTCCAACTCCAACATGGGCACTGGCAGGTGTCAGTCCCAGAAATGATTGAGGTCCCCCCGGGGAAAAGACAGTTTGCTGGATCAGAGAAGTCCCTGAGTCAATTTAAACTCAGACTATTTATCCAGAAGTGCTTTCTTTATCTGTTGGTCTCCAGGAAATCCAGTTGGAACCAGTATATGAGAGCCTTTCCAGGTGTTGGTACCTCCCTGGAAGTGAGTGAATTTTCCTTCTTACCCTCCATTGTTTACCCTTCTCCAGGGAATTACATACAATTCCTGATACATAGACATGGGAACATGTTCCAAAGATATTGCAGGAACTTGCCATATCTGTCAGACACAAGAAAAGCACTTTCAACTCAAAAATATATATGAAAGATAACTTTGTAACAAGTGTAATAAAACATCTGGAGAAACAATAGGTTGATATATTGCTTAAGCATAGAAAATGGCTGTCTCATACCATTATCTTATTTTAAAAGCTGAACTAATAGATTAATAAGAGGGAAGAAAGATGCAAGAGCTGAAATGAAAAGGCTCAGAGAATACACAATAACTGTGCCAAGAACTCTAAATGTGTGCAAAGCTAGTGAACACCATCACACCCAAATGCAGGGCATAAGTAGAGTGGACACAAAGATGATTCACCAAGTAGCACAAGGAAAGGATGAAAATACAAGGAAACATATATCAACATTTGTGCAAAAATGCTCAACTACCAAGCAGCAGGGATCAACAAAATGTAAAGGGAGACCCAGTGGAGAAAATCTTGATCATGGAAAATGCCCTTCATAGGGGGGAAATAATTGTGGCAAGAGGAATCACTATGCCAAAGCTTGCAGACAAGAAAAGTAAAGAAAATACATGGTAACCCATCCTTGACTGGAGAGACACTCCCATAGAAGGCATTAATAGCAGCCCAGTTCAGTGCTTGACGGCGAGAATGTGTGTATCTTGGGGCTTTTAGACTCAGTGTTGCTACAACCAGCAGTGGTATAAGGAGTAATAGACAAAAAGGAAGCAAAACAAAGGCCAAAGCCTAGTACAGTCAACAAGCTAAAGACCTCCCAGAACTACGAATGGAGACACTGTCAGGATCAGACTGTTTCCTCAGGACAAATCATGCACTTGGAACCAAGCTACATGTGTTGAACAATAAATCCTCATTCATATAACGTAGCAGTGGATGGGCACATATTACATCCAAACCACAAAGACCTACACCCACTATGAACACAAGACAAAAGCACAGATGTGGTGGATGATGAACTATGCACTCTGCTGAGACCTGAGCAGCAGGACACAAAGAAATATAAGCTAACAAGAGACCACTAGATGATGGAACTAGGGTGACCAGATTTTATAGGGACAGTCCTGATATTTGGGGGTTTTTCTCATATAGGCACCTATTACCCCCCACCCCTTGTCCCAATTTTTCACACTTTCTATCTGCTCTCCCTAGATGGAACAGATTTTCAAAACACCAGCCCACCAGAAGAACTAAATGTAAAGCAGCATCCCCAGGCCCCGGGCTGCAAAGATATGGACAGAAGAAGGAATTTGGCTCTGGAGAATATGTACATATTCTCTATTGCAGAGTATTGGAATCCCTCAGCTGTTAACAGAGCTGCATGGTAAAGAGCAGCATTGCAGGGGTTCAGGGCTGTCCTGACTCTCCCAGTGATTGAGTAGGTGCTCCCCACCCCCCACCAGTGAGAGACAATCCCAGCAGACAGCCTGGGCAACTGGCACACCTCAGACAGAGGGACCACCTTTCCCCTCTCCCTAGCCGATGAAAGGAGCAGGGAGTCACTTGTGTGTAAATTAACAAATCTTTGGGCTGATAAATCAGGGAAGTCTCACACCGCAGGGGAATTTGCATATAATGGTTTGACAGTTCAGAGAAACATGGTTCAGGAACAGCCTTCCAAGGAGATTAGTGAGGGCAAATAAACTCACTTGTTTTAAGACTGAGCTTGATAAACTTATGGAGGGGATGGTATGAGGAAGTTGCCTACCATGGCATATGGCCCATCTGCTTGTAATGTGGCTGCCCACATGGCTAAACGACTTTGTTCAAAGAGGGAATAACTGGCTAGGTACTAGTACTGTTGGAAAGGATCTGGGGGTTACAGTGAATCGCAAATTGAAGATGAGTCAACACTGTGATGCAGATGTGGAAAGGTTTCAAAAACTGGCCATGTTCAGTCTCAGAAGAGAAGACTGGTGGCAGGGGGAGGGGGTGACGGCCTGATAACAGACTTCAAATATGCCGAGGCCTGTTATACAGACGACAATGACCCATTGTTCTCCACGGCCACTGGAGATAAGATAAGAAGTAGTGGGTTTAATCTGCAGCAGGGGAGATTTAGGTTGGCTATGAGGAAATACTTTTAAACTATATGGGTGGTTAAACTCTGGAATAAGTAACAAGTGCCTGTGTGACACTCTCTGAACTGTGTCGGTTCTGCAGAATGCCTTTCAGATTCACTAATGCCCCGGAGACATTTCAGAGGGGAGTAAATGTTCAAGTTAGATGACCATGAGTTGAGCCTGATTCAGATTGGTGACCTATATGTGCAAGACCTGGTTCGAGAGACAGGCAAGGAAAGAACTGAAAAAGATACAATGTTCATCTGACTGAGGCGGGGATTGCTCTCACCCCTTCCAAAATTGAGTAAAAGAATGTACAAAAACAAAAGGGTAAAATAAATCTTTATCCTGATTGTTTTAAAACTTTAACTCTGCAATAACAGACCAGCAAGAAAGAAAGCTGATCTACAAAAGAACCTTACACATGGCATAGTATTAAACCAGCTGGCTAGAGCAGATGTAAGAGACAAGCTCTACTAAGTGGTGTCTTTTATGATGTACAGAAAAATCTGTTGTTCTGTATAGTGTTTTGAAGTTGTTTGTTTGTTTTTTTTGCCAAAATCACGTTATGTTACATAGTGTGAAAAATTTCTTGTAACTTAGCGAATCTCTGATTTTTTGCCTTCAGAGCTGGGTGGCTGGAGAGTGGTGGCTTCTGGCTGGGAGCTCAGCTCAAAAGACAGCACCAACAGCAGCAGGAGTGCAGAAATAAGGATGGCAATACATCATACACCATGCCACCCTTAATTCTCTGCTGCTGCTGGCAGTGGAAAGGCCTTCAGAGGGCTTTAGAGCTGTCCCTTTCAGCTCTGCATTTCTAGGATTCTATGATTTTGTGGTTCTTAGGTCTCACATCTGTCACAGTGAAGTGTCAAAAAAAGGTGGAGCAGGCCCAGGGGCAAGCTATTTACAGGCATCCCTTGGGTCAGATGAGAGAAGCTGTTTGCTCTGTGGGTTCCAGGCCAGATGACACTTGCAGGCGAGGCAAAGGCCATTGGGCATAATATCAAATATTTCAAATATCAGAATATCAAATATTATAGGGTCCTGTAGACATGGCAAGGGAGAACAGATCACTGCCTGCCCTTACCAGAGAAACTGAGGCAGAACAGAGCAAGGTCGTGGCTCAGACTCCAGTGGCAAGTGAGGATCTGAGGCAGCTAAGGAATTCTGCAAGTTCTGTGACACCCATGTAAAGGAGGGAAAAGTCCAAGTCAAATGTAAAGATTGGGAGATTGCAGAGGTGGCAGCAGCCATGAGGGAGGGGAACTTCTTTAGCCAGTCTATGAAAGGGTTCATGCCCCTGAGTGGGGTGGGGGAAGAAATAGAGCTCATCTTATCTCTGCATGTGGGGCAAAGGACAAATCCAGAAGAGCAGGAAAACAGGGGCATCTGCTACCTCCCCTCCCTGAGGAAACTGCAGGATACCACAGGTGTCCCCAGCCCTGACCTGCAAGGAGATGGGCAGAAGAAGGAATTTGGCTCTGGGGAAGACATGCAGATTCTCCATTGCAGAGACTTGGGTTCCCTCAACTGTTAATAGACCTGCATGGTGTGACAAAGTTCCTCCTCTACCTTGGTGAGTCCTGCACTTATTGGCGGATTTGTTCACTTCAGTGATCTTCCCCTCTTGTGGAACCCACAGTATGGGTCAGCTCCTCCTGTGTCTGATCAGGAGTTGGGAGGTTTGGGGGGAACCCAGGCCCACCCTCTACTCCAGGTTCAGCTAGTCCGGCTGGATGGAACGAGCCTACTTTACCACTTCTCGGTGGCGCGGCTGGGGGTGCGGACCCTGTTCTCCCCCGACTCTACGGCCGATTGTGCTGGAGTCACTGAGGCTTGTCCGGCCGCCGTGCTGCACCTCCGGGTCCGCCATGAGGGGCTTTCAGTAACCCGTCCAATGTTTATGCCCCGACATCGGGCCGGAGAGAAGTTGCATTTTGATCAGCAGGCGTCCGCCTGCTCGGCTCCCTGTATCCTCGTAGGCTGGTCCTGGAGGGGACTTGATATCCCACCGCGAAGAACGTGACTGCTCGGGCGTACGAGGGCAGTGCCGGCGCCGCGGCCGTCCTCCGGAGATTGTCGAATGCCACTCCCCTGGTGACGTCTTGCGCGTACACCACCCGGACACCGTCTCGACTTTCACCTCGTCCGGGTGGGAGGGCCCATCGGTCATGCGACTCCTGGCTGGACCGCATTTATCGTCATGCTTTCCACCTTTACGGACCCCACTCCTCCGGCGATTCGGGCCGGCCCCTTTTCGATTCACCATCTTCCCCACGTGACAGCTTCTGCTCTGCCCGCAGAGAGGCCGGGACGCCTAATGGCACTTTAATAAGAGTTGCTGGAGGATGCGGGCTTTCCGTGGGTCCTTTCTGGGAGTTTGCTGGCCTGCGAGGCAAGCGGTGCGTGTTCCTCGGCGCGCGGCTTGGTGGTGGGATCTGGGAAGGTGCGCACCGGCTCTTTCTGCCTGTGACTACACCCGGGCGCCAGCCGCGAGGGCATGCGGCCACTAGAGCAGCTGGGAGCGTAAGGTCTTGGAGCTGAGAGCATTGGCCACCAGCCCCGAGGATCCATCCCTCTGCGGAGCCGTGCGGAGAAGCGGGAGGAGCTCCGAGCCCTCGAGGACCATCGGGCCCGGCGTGCGTTTGTTCGATCCCGCATCTGGCCTCCTTCGGGAGATTGACCGCGGCTCCCGCTTCTTCTTACGCCCTGAGAAAAGGAGGGGCCAAGGACACGTCACCTGCCTCCTGGCGGGAGGACGGCACCCCCTCATGGACCCGGCGGAGATGTGCGGAGGGCCAGGGCTTCTACGGGCCCTTTCTCCCCGGATCCGGACCGATGCCTAACGCCTTGCAGAGTACCTGGAACGGGCTCCGACGGTCGGCCGGAGCGACCGGCTGGCTAGAGCTGCCTCTCACTCTGACCGAGTTCTCGAACGCCTCCGTCGGCATGCCCACCAATAAATCTTCCGGCATGACGGCTGACCGTGGAGTATCTTACCGCGTCGTGTTCTGGACATTGCTCGGCCCAGACCTTGGTTCACGTCGGGCCGATGTCTTTGCAGAGCGGGTCCTCCCTCCTCGTGCAGGCGAGCCTGCTCGCTTATTGCCAAGAGGGGGGGGGGAAGAAAACCTCGCTACTTATGGAAATTGGCTCCCATCTCGCTCTCAGCACGGACACAAAATTCATTGCAAGCCATCTCGCTTGCGTTCTAGTCCGTCGGTGCTCGGACGTGAGTCCATCCAGACAGGACCTACACCGTTCCCGGGCCCGCACTATCTTTGATAAACTTGTATCTGGTCCGGACCTTTCTGGACTTAGGCTTGTAGGGAGTGGCTCTGTCCCTTTTCAGTTCGCCTCCGTCCCGGATCAGAGAAGGCGTGCGACAGGATGGATCACCGGGTATCTCCTGTGACTCTGCGAGCGTTCTGTGCTTCGACCCACCGTTTTGTGGTTTTCTCAGGTGCTGTCGCTTGTATGCGAGTGTCTGGTCAGCTCAACTGGACCTGATCCGAGCGTCAGCCCTTCGCGAGGACTCCACGTGGTGCCCCCCTCTCGCAGCCCGCTGTACTGCCCGGCTATCGCGCCCTTCCCTCTGATCTCCTCCGCAGAGGTTGCGGTTGGTGCTCGGGAGCCGAGCTGCGGCTGTCCTGTCGCGTATGCCTTGACGATCTGCTCCTCGTGGTCCAGGGACTCCGGGCGACGTGGCGCGTGGAGCTTGCCCAAGGCGTGTACTCGGCGGCCTCCTCCGCCCGTAACTGGGTCAAGAGCTCTGGCCCTGTGGTCGGGACAGGTGGCAGGCGAGCTCCTCCCACCCGCGCTCGGCCATCGTTTGGAGCGCGGGTCCGCCTGCTCTATCTCGGCGTTTACCTCTCTGCCACGCATCCGTCTCCGCCGGAGATTGGCCGGTTATGAGGGCGGGTGACAGAGCGGCTCCGAAGATGACGACTACTCCGTGCTCTCCCTTCGGGAGGCACTGTGCCTAATCAAACTGGGCTTCCTGTCCATTGCTCGTGCTGAATCGGTACCGGCTCTCCAAACCCCTGTCCGCGGCCCCGACTATTTTCCTGGACCAACCTCCGGTATCGACGATTCGAGTTCTTTTGGCCAGGGACTGCAGTGCTGGTCCTCTGCATAGGTCCTCCACCTGCCCCTGGAGGAAGGGCAGCACTGAATGCCTTCGCACTTCAGTCCGTGTCTGTCCGCCTCCAGCCTGCAGAGGCTCCTGTATGGTGCGGTTATCCGGCGATGGAGCCGTACGGGCGCACGCCTCCTCCGCCGCTTCGAGGCCTCTCGATCCGACCGGCAGCTCATTTACCCCAACTCCGAGAGTGTTTGACCGCGGAGACCTCTCCGGGCTGACCGGTCGTCTACCAAACCTCCTCCGACTGAAAAGATCCTTTTCGTGCCGACCATCCGTCAGGCCACCGTGTGGGCCGACCTCCCGCGCGCCCCTGCTTACACAATGCCCCAGCTATGTTGCAGCTGCGAGCTCACCCCGCTAGGTACGCCGGACAGGCTGGTGCTTATGGCGGAGTCACCATGGTCGAGAACCTCCTGACGACACCAGGAGATTGGCTGGATCCGCCCTGTACGCGTATCACCGGTCCGCATGGGGCTCTCCAAGACCTCATACTCCCGGCTCGTACTTCAGGAGCGAGGCCGCCTTTGCCTGCCTGCTCTCGGGCTCCTACGCCGACCGGTCCTACGAGAGAGCACGCCCCCGCCTCCACCCTCCAGCCCCGGGCCCTCATACTGCGCCGGACCCACTTTTTATAGCCCCTTCCCCCCTGGGACGCCAAGCGGCATCACTCACCCTCACCCTTTCTCTTGCAAGCCGCTGTCCGCATGTGCAGCCCGGTCTGATCCTTATCTTCCCAGCACCGCGCTCACGAACATCTGTACCACGCTCTGTTCCACCCTCCTTCCACTACCTCACCCTCGCCGTCCTCGCACCGATACCCTAAATGCGGCTAGATCGCCTTCCCTGCGCACCTCGTCAGACAGTGGTGACTAAGCCCCGATCAATGGCGACAGCCAAGCTGTTCATCTTCCCTGGGTCCCGCGGCCGCTGGGGATGTCTCATGTGTTGCTTGGCTCACTTCACTGCGCCGGCGCGCACCGGTTGATGCGTACTTGCACGGTTCACCACCTGTCCCGACACCTGCCTCTTTCTGTAGCGAGACAGAACCTCCGCACGTTTACTTGGAGTGCGCAGTGCAGTCCCTGTTCCGGCTCCTCCTGAATATCTTTCTTTTGCGTTCTGGTTGCCCCTTTTCCCCTCACTTTTATTATGCACTCCCCACTCCGTGCCCCACAAAGTCCGGGATCTCCTTCTCAACCTCCTCTTGCGCCTGCCAGAACAGCCATCTACAAACACCAGGAGAGTTGGCCACGGATTTCCTGCACTGTAGCCATCCGTCCTCCGTCTGTGTTCCTGCATGTCGGGCAGAGTTCCTCTGGGGCAAGCGTCCACTGGCTCCTTGACTGCCTTTGAGGAGCAGTGGGCTTTGTCCGGGTTCTTGCTCGTGTCCCCATCCGGTTCCCTTAGTTTAGCCCTATGACCTCACTCCTATCCTGTTTTTTCATTGTCCCCGGACTTACTTGTTTCTGCTGTGGATCCTCCCTTACGCTGGGGAGGTCCTTTAGAAGTGGTGCTTTGCCCGCCCA
>NC_133769.1:153683149-153692657 GCF_003597395.2 Chelonoidis abingdonii | reverse complement strand
GGCCCCAGAGAGACAAAGGATTCCCTCTTTTGTGCCAAAAGTTATAAGAAAATCAGAATCATGAGGGTCCAGGGATTGCGGAAAAGGGGATAATTTCCAAGACATGAGGAAGCCCTGTTTTTCATCCTAAGAATTAGCCTCTGGAACTATCTATGGACTGTACCGCGGTAAAGGATTTGGCCCAGACTAGGAGGAGTCTAGTCTTGTGAAGAAGCTATTCAAATATCTCTGAGGGCCCTGAGATTTACCTATCATCAGTTCTTAATATTATTTGGCTTAGCCGGCAAGTTTGTTTATTTGCTTTTTGGAACTTAATTTTTCTCGTCTGTTAGTTATGGGAACCACTTAAATTCCTATTATATAACTTAATGCCAATCACTTTTTGTTTTATTAGTAAACCAGATGTAAGTAATTCATACCTGGCAGCGAACAGTGTTGTATATCTCCCAATCAGCATTACAGAGGTGGAAATTTATGAGTTTACCTTGTATAGCTTTATATAGTTTTTTTTATACAGTAAAACGATTTTATTGACGGGGGTTGGGATCCCTTGGGAACTGGGGTCTGTGGGTGCTTGTTGATAATGTGACTTTGCTAAGCACGTTTTTTGGTTAGATCTGCGCTGTTGCGAGTGTGGGACCAGACCTGGGCCTGTGCTGGCGCAGAATTAGCAATCTCTGGAAACTGAACAAGGCAGGCTGCGAGTCCAAGCTGGCAGGAAAATGGACTCAGATGGTAATCTCACCATCACACTGAAGGGGGGTTAAAGATGGTACCTACATGCCCTACTGCTCTGGCACTCGCTCGTCGCTCCCCACACGGCAATTAACTGGCCCCACCTCTGCCAGCGCTCTGCTTTGCCTCTCCACCAGCTACTTCCTGCTCACCACTGGCCACTCCTCTCTACCAGCCATTCCTGCTAGTCACTTACAGCCCTCTCCTCCACTGCCCTGCTGTGCCGTGCCTCTGCACACAGCTGCTGTCTAGCACCTTAGCCAAGATGTCTCAGCCCCCACCCCCTTAGCACAGCTCTCAGTGATTTTCAGCTGTTAGGGGAAGCCTCAATTTTGCTTGCTGCACACTGGGCAGTCTCTTGCAATTAGAAACATTGTCCCAAAGCACACTCTAATTACTTAGACCTAAAAGGTGTCAGTGATTTTTCAAGCTTCTTTGCCAGACATAACAAGACTCTCAGTTTTAAACCTAATTTAGCTCTCTTTATTTATGCCATGGAGAGAGGAAGGCGTCAACAGTGCAAATAGGATGCCTTTAAAGAAGGGCCACACCACTAGGTACAAATATCTGATCCTCCATCCTTTCTTAACTCAATTGGGCTTTGGAACTCCCATGTCCCCTGCCTAGCTACGTGCCTGTTCTGTTAAGGTGAGTCCCTCCATCAGCGTGACCGCAGCGTACAGTGCTCTGCTGCCCTTTGGTTCACACAACAAGCGATAATAACGCTTATTACTCCTTGCCCCCAATTAACAAGAAGACTGGCGGATCCAACACCAGACACAAGTGATCCACTTTTGCAAGCAATCCTCCTGCTGCAAGCACCTAGGCCAGAGTGTGGTGTGTTCCATACAAATGAGCATGTAGCTTCTGAAGGCTTTTCTACAGCTTCCTCCATTAGATGTGCGGGAGAGAGCTATTCAGACTCTGCTTTACACCAGTGCTAGTTATAAGGCGTAATAGACAAAAAGGAAGCAAAAACAGAGGCCAAAGCCATTACTAGCAGCCATCACCTCTCTTGGGTAGAGACCCAGCTCTCTCTTCTTCTGACCGGTTCTATCTGTTACTGGGCAGTTCCCTTCCTACACTTCTTTATCTACCATCAAGCCACACTGACTGAACGGCCAGCATCTGAACTTGACTGCTCTTCAGAGGCTTATGAAAGGCTAATTGCCGAAGTTATAAGTTTATCAGACAGCTTTTTATAAGCAAGAAAACATACCAAAACAAAGAAAAGCCTACATGCATGCTAATAATCTTCCCAGCGAACATTCCACTCCAACATTGGCAACTGCACGGTGCAATAGTCCAGAAATGCATTTGCAGGTCCCCCCGGGGAAAAGACAGTTCGCTGGATCAGAGAAGTCACTGAGTAATTTAAACTTCAGAACATTTGATCGCAGAATGTTGCTATCTTTATCTGTGGTCTCAGGATCCAGTTGGAACCAGTATATGAGAGCCTTTCCATGTGTCACCTCCTGGACGATGAGTGAATTTTCCTTCTTACCTCTCCATTAGTTTACCCTTCTCCAGGGAATTCATACAATTTCCTTGATACCATATACATGGGAACATGCTTCAAAGATATTGCAGGAACTTGCCATATCTGTCAGACAACAAAAGAAAAGCACTTTCAACTCAAACAATATATATGGAAAGATAACTTTTGAACAGTGTTAATAAACATCTGGAGAAACAATAGGTTGATATATTGCTTTAGCATAGAAAAATTGGCTGTCTCTACCATTATTCTTATTTTAAAAAGCTAACTAATAATTATAATAAGAGGAAGAAAGATGCAAGCACTGAAATGAAAGGCTCAGAGAATACACATAACTGTGCCAAGAAACTCTAAATGTGTAGCAAAGCTTAGGAACACCATCTACACCCAAATGCAGAGGCATAAGTAGAGTGGACACAAGATGATTCACAAGTTAGCACAGCGAAAGGATGAAAATACAAAGGAAACATATATCAACTTTGTGCAAAAATGCTCAACTACAAGCAGCAGAGGATCAACAGAAATGTAAAGAGACCCAGTGCGAGAAAATTCTTGATCATGGAAATGCCTTCATGAGGGGGAAAATAATTTGCTGTCAAGGAGGAATCACATGCCAAAGCTTTTGCCAGACAAGAAAAGTTAAAGGAAAATTACAATTGGTAAACCATCTTTGACTGCGAGAGACACTCCATAGAAGGCATAATAGCATGCCCATTGTTCAGTGCTGACGGCGAGAATGATGTGTATTGCGGGCTTTTGACTCAGTGTAGCTACAACCACCAGTGCGTTATAAGGGTAATATACAAAAAGCAGCAAAACAAAGGCCAAACCTAGTACAGTCTAACCAAGCTCTAAAGACACTGCCAGAACTACGAATGGTCAGAACACTGTCAGCGATCAGACTGTTCCTCAGGACAAATCATGCACATTGGAACCAAGCTACATTGAACAATAAATCCTCATTCATATACCGTAGCAGTGGAATGGGCACATATTACATCCAAACCACAAAACCCACCCACTATGAACACAAGTACAATACACAGATGTGTTGTGATGAAATCATGACACTCTCTGCAGACCTAGCCAGCAGGACACAAGAATAAGATGGCTAACAAGAGACACAGCATGAACAGTGGTGACCAGATCGTATAGGGACAGTCCGATATGGGGTCATATAGGCACTACTTACCCCACCCCTTGTCCACATCACTTTCTATCTGCTCTCCCCAAAACAGGAATTTTTCAAAACACCAGCCCACCAGTAAACTAATAAATCGATCCCAGC
This sequence comes from Chelonoidis abingdonii, assembly GCF_003597395.2. Lineage (NCBI taxonomy): Eukaryota > Metazoa > Chordata > Testudines > Testudinidae > Chelonoidis > Chelonoidis abingdonii. The sequence continues at coordinate 153,689,136 of NC_133769.1, read as the reverse complement.
GCCCCGGGCTGCAAAGAATGGACAGCAAAGAAGGAATTTGGCTCTGGAGAATATGTACATATCTCTATTGCAGCAAGTAAACCCCACTGTTAACAGAGCTGCATTGGTAAAGGCAGCATTTGCAGGGGTTCAGGGCGCACCCCTCCAGTGACAGTAGGTGCTCCCACCCGCAACCAGTGAGAGACAATCCCAGTAACGCAATACACCTCAGACAGACACCCCCCCTCTCCCTACCGATAAAGGAAGCAGGAGTTCACTTGTGTGTAAATTAACAAATTTTGGGCTATAAATCAGGGAAGTCTTCACACCGCAGGGGAATTTGCATATTAATGGTTTGACAGTTCACCGAGAAACATGTTCAGGAACAGCCTTCCAAGGAGATTTTAGTGAGGCAAATAAACTCACTTGTTTAAGACTGCAGCTTTGATAACTTATGCGAGGGGATGGTTATGAGGAAGTTAGCACTACCATGGCATATGGCCCATCGCCCTTGTAATGTGGCTGCCCACATGCACATAACGACTTTGTTCAAAGGGAATAACTGGCTATACGGGTACTAGTACATGTTGGAAAGGATCTTGGGGTTACAGTGAACGCAAATTGAAGATGAGTCAACACGTGATGCACGATGTGAAAGTGATTTTTCAAAAGCTGGCTGGTCAGTCTCAGAAGAGAAGATGGTGGCGGGGGGAGGTCGGTGACGGCGCATAACAGACTTCAAATATGCCGAAAGCCTGTTATACAGACGACAATGACCCATTTTTCTCACGGCCACTGGAGAATAAGATAAGAAAAGTATGGGTTTAATCTGCAGGCCAGGGGAGATTTAGGTTGGCTATGAGGAAATACTTTATAAAACTATATGGGTGGATTAAACTCTGGACATACAGTAACAAAGTGCCTGTGTTGCACTCTCTGAACTGTGTCGTTTTCTGCAGAATGCCTTTTCAGATTCACTAATAGCGCCCGGAGACATTCAAGAGGGGAGTAAATGTTAAGTTAGCGATGACCATGAGTTGAGCCTATTCAGATTGGTGGACCTATATGTTGCAAGACCTGGTTCGAGAGACAGGCAAGGAAAAGAACTGAAAAGATACCATTTCATCTGACTTGCAGGCGCTGGATTGCTCTCACCCCTTCAAAAATTGTGTTGAAAGAATGTACAAAACAAAAGGTAGAATAAATCTTATATTCCTGATTGTTTTAAAACTTTAACTCTGCAATAACAGACCAGCAAGAAGGAAAGCTGTTCTTACAAATGAACCTTACTCATGGGAGTCGTTTACCAGCTGGCTAGAGCAGATGTAAGGACAAGCTCTACTAAGTTGGTGTCTTTTATGATGTACAGAAAAATCTGTTGTTATGTATAGTGCTTTTGAAGTTGTTTGTTTGTTTTTTATTTTTGCCCAAAACACGTTATGGTTACATAGTGTGAAAAAATTTCTTGAACTTTAGCCGATATCTCTGATTTTTTGACCTTCAGAGTGCTGCGGTGCTGGAGAGTGGTGGCATCTGGCTGAGCTCTAGCTCAAAAGACTAGCACCAACAGCGAGCAGAAGTGCAAAAGTAAGGATGGCTACATCATTATACCATGCCACCCTTAATTCTCTGTGTGCTGCAGTGGAAATGGCCTTCAAGGGCTTTAGAGCTGTTCCCTTTCCGCCTCTGCATTTCTAGGATTCTTATGATTTTGTGATCTTCTTAGGTCTGACATCTGTCACAGTGAAACTTGTCAAAAAAGGTGGAGCAGCGCCCAGGGCGCTCAAGCTATTTACAGGCATCCCTTGGGTCACATGAGAGAGGCTGTTTGCTCGTCTTGGGTTCCAATCACGGCCAGATGACATTGCAGGTGGAGACAAAGCGCCATCGACATATATCAATATTTCAAATATCATGAATAATCAAATATTAGTAGGGGTCCGTAGCCATGGCCAGTGAGAACAGTCACTGCCTGCCCTTACCAGAGAAACTGAAGCAGAAGAAGAGCAAGGTTGGTTGGCTCAGACTGCCGGTGCAAGTGAGGATTGAAGAGGCAGCTAAGGAATTCTGCCAAGTCTGTTGACACCCATTTAAAGGAGGGAAAAGTCCAAGTCAAGATGTAAAGATTGGAATCTGCAGATGTTAGCAGCAGCCATGAGGGAGGAGAAAACTTCTTTAGCCAGTCCTTGAAGGGTTCATGCCCCTGAGTGGGGTGTGGGGCAGAAATACAGCTCATCTCATCTCTGAGTGTTGTGCGAAGACAAATGCCACAAGCGTGCGCGAGACACGGGCATTCGCTACTCTCCTCCTGAGGAAACTGCAGGATACCACAGGTGTGCCAGCCCTGACCTGCAAGGAATGGGCAGAAGAAGGAAGTTGGCTCTGGGAAAGACATGCCACATTCTCCATTGCAGTGGCTTGGATCCCCTCAGCTTGAACAGCACCTACCCAGGGCTGTGAAAAAGTTTCCTCCTCTACCTTGGTGAGAGTCCTCCACTTATTGGCGGATTGTCCCTCAGTGATTTCTTCCTTCTTGTGGAACCCACATCTGGGTCAGTCCTCCTGTTGTCGCATCAGGGAGTTGGCAGGTTTGGCGGGCAACCAGGCCCGCCCTTCACCTCCGGGTTCCAGCCCAGGGCCCTGTGGATTGCAGCTGTTTTAGTACCTCTGTAACAGCTTGCCATGACAGCTACAACTCCCTGGGCTACTTCCCCATGGCCTCTCCAACACCTTCTTTATCCTCATCACAGACCTCCTCTTGATCTGATAACGCCTTCTCTCCTCATCCTCCAGCAGTACACGCTCTCACTCTCAGCTCCTTGCCTTCTTGCTCCCATCCTCACACACGCACTCCTTTCCTCTGGCCTCTCCCTGCCTGACTGGAGTGACTCCTTTTAAACCCAGTGCCTGATTAGCCTGCCTTGATGCTGCAGGTGTTCTAATTAAAGGAGCTATCTCTACTGCCTTCTAAAAGATCTTAATTGGCTCCAGGTGCTTGATTAACCGGGCAACTGCCATTTGGTTCCCAGTGGTACTAGGATTTGTTTTGCCTGAAGCTAACATACCTGTTTCTCAGTACTTACTGTAGCCATCTGCCTTGCCCCATCACATATCCCCCACCTCTGCTAACACCAATAGGGATCTCCTCTTACCCCTGGGATGCCAATAGGCTAACATACCTGTTGCTCAGTACTTTACTGTAGCCATCTGGCCTTGCCACATCACAATGGTTAAGAGCCACATGGCCAGGGGACAGGCCTGTCCTGACTCTCCCAGTGATTGAGTGGGTGCTCCCAAGAAGTAGTGGATTCAATCTGCAGCAGGGGAGATTTAGATTAGCTATGAGGAAATACTTTTAAACTGTGTGGGTGATTAAGCTCTGGAATAAGCTTCCAATGGAGACTGTGGAATCCCCATCATGGGAGGTTTTCAGAGCAGGTTGGACAAGTACCTGACAGGGCTGCTTTAGGTTTATTTGATCTTGTTCCAGATGAAAGAGGCTGTTTCCTATGTGAGACCCATGACAGATGACATTTGCAGGTGAGGCAAAGGCAATTGGAGAGAATTGCTCAATTAGAGGGAAGTCACAGCAGGGAAACTAGAAGTTGCTGATCGACTGCCATCAGCAGCTATGAGACTGGCCCATGGGAACAGCTGCCCACATCCCTGTTACTATGTGTCTGGAGACACTGATGCCTGGAAAACTACATTGCTGTTGGATTCAGAATCTGAAATCAGTCTGATCCACAGACCACACCCACTGCTGAAAGAAAGAAAATTCAGTATTGTGGGAATTAAAATGACGTCTACTAACAATCAGCCCCTGCAGATAAGAGAAAAAATCTAGCACCCACTGGACAATATTCAGAAACCTCTGCTGAATATAGGTAGGAGGAAATGTAGATCCTGGGGGAAACTCTGGGGGTCTCAGGTACATCCACACTGGAGTCAGAGATGTGCATGGCAGCGTGTGTAGACGTACCTGTGCTAGCTGTACTCTACCTTGCCAACAACAGCAGTGATGGTGCAATGAAGCGGACTAGCAATACTTGTATGTACCCAAAGGTTCAGACAGGCTTGTGCAGCCCATTCTGCACCATCCACACTATTTTCAGTGAGCTAGCTGGAGCACAGCTAAATTGGGGGTGTCTACATGAGCTGCCATTCACACCCCCAGCAGCTGTGTCGACAAAACCTTAGAGGGGCCTTTACTATTTCTACAGCGTGAAAGGCAGGTGATGGCTCACAATACAGTGTGGGGAAGCCAGGTCATCATGGCATAACCCCCAAAGAGAAAGCTCTGGTGCAGTGATCCTGTCAGAGTGTTTGAAGCTGTGGCTATCCAATTAGGATGGCTGTTTAGCAGAGCTCTGTTTCAAGTGGGGCCAACGGGTAAGTTCTGGGTCAGAGCAGATAATGTGACTGATCCAGATATTCAGCTAGTGAAAAATCAGACTGTGGGGCCAGTGTTCAAAGTTGCTGGTGTCTCCAGGCCTCTCACAGGGGCAGAGCTCAGGAGATGTGGAGCATCCAGTCAGTAAAAGAGCTAGATTCATAGATTCCAAGGCCAGAAGGGACCATGGTGATCTTCTAGTCTGAGCTCCTGTAGAACACGGGCCATGGAACTGAACCCAAATAATTCCTTTGGCACTGCTGCAGATCTTTTTTAAAACATAACAGGCTTGATTTAAAAATGGCCAGTGAGGAAGAATCACCCTGAGCCTCGGTAAATGGTTCCAATGGTTAATGACCCTCACTATTAAAAATCTGCTCATTTCCAGTCGGAATGCATCTAGCTTCAACTCTCAGACATTGGATTCTGTTAAGCCTTTGTCTGCCAAATACCTTTCACACTCATTGAGCAAGGATATTTCAGAGGGGAGTAAATGGTCTAACCCAAGTTTTGAGAACTAAAGATGACTTCATTTGTTTCCACAAAACATGAGGGGAACATCTGGTAGAAGTGGGAAAGATTCTGAAGCTTTTTAAGAAGTCAGGGATTAAATCTGCAGGACACATATATCAGTTTGTAAGGAGTCACATTAGTTTCTTGGGATGTATAGTCAGTGAGAGTGGGTTGGAGCCCTAACCACAGAAACCGAAAATTATAAATGGCAGGAACGTTCCTATAAACCTGGAGATGCGCAGCAGTTTGTAAGCCTGTGTAGATTCAAGAATATTTGTAGAGAACTATACAACATTTTGCAGACTGGGCAGTGACTTTATGCCATTTCCTGGTGTGAAACCATATGCACTGTCTGCAGACACAGGAAGTGACAGATGTGCTGTTGGTTGGGATCTTAAATGATCCACACTTTGACGTGCTCCAGCCTTTTCTCCTGCAAAGGCAAAGCATCTGGATCAGGCACTAACAGCTGCCTGCAGTAGTAATATAGCTAGTTAGTTATAGTGCCCATGCAAATGAAGTAGCTGGCAGGGAGAAATGTGTGTTGAGGGCCGTGTTCCCCATTCCTGTAACAAAAAGGAAGCAGATGAAGGTCAATTTACCTTCCCAGGTTATGCAGCTGATCCCTGAGACTGAGGGGAGGGGCAGGTGACACCTCCATCAGCTCCCACACCAGATATTTCACTGATGCGAAAGTGCATTGCCTGTGTCCTGTAACCATGGCCAGTGGGAATAGATCTCTGCCTGCCCTTCCCAGGGAAATGGAGGCAGAACAGATCAAGGTTGTGGCTGTGACTCCAGCTGCAAGTTGGGAATCTGAGGCAGCTAAGTAGTTTCTGCCAGTTCTGTGACACCCACGTGAGCGAGGGACAAGATGAAGTTAAGCGTAAGACAGCTGCCATGGCTCCTGAAGAGATAGCAGGACTGGCACATCTTGAACTAAGAGGGCACCACTCTCCTCTGTCCCTCACAGATGAAAGGGAGGAGGGAGGTGCTGATTCAGGTTCTCATTTCAGTCCCAAGGGTTTTACAGTCTTGGGGGCCATGTGAGGGCATGTGTGGGCTCCCCTGGGGCACCGCACTGGCAGCCTGGCTCAGCCCG
>NC_133769.1:153652365-153680594 GCF_003597395.2 Chelonoidis abingdonii | reverse complement strand
ACAGACAGCATAATCATAACCAGCAACTCATAACCTGGTCTTAGACACCTTATATGACCCCCTTTACATAAGATTTGGTGCCACTACAGGACCTTGGTTGCAAACCATGTTCTATATGGTCCCAGTTTATATCAATAACGTCACAGGTGTCCTCAGTGAAGCCAGGAAGGGATCAAAGGTGCATTTACCTCATGATCTGGGACAACTGGATCACAGGCTCCAAACACCTCTCTGGGGAAGAGATTTCTCTGAGGCTACAGCCCGTCAGTCAAGCAGGAAGAGGCGTAGTGAGAGACAATGGTTAGCAGCAGATGCTAGATCAATTCGGACTAGAAATACGGCTCACAATTTGGACAATGAGGGTAAATTCTTAGAGCTATTTATCAGGAGCTTTCAAGGTTTCAAAGTCTGTTTTTGTTTTGCACTGGAACAAAACCCAAATAGTTTAAACATTTACAGAACAATGGAATTGTGTCCAGCTGCTGGGTTTTCATTCAGGAGAACGTATCAATGTCTGGGGAGGGGAAAGAGAGACTGTGTGCAGGGGGGGGCACTGGTATGTGAGAAACCTGAGTTCCAGCCACTCCTCTCCTGGTCTAGTGGCCTGGGTGGGTGCTACAACTCAATATGCTCTGGTGCATCTCATGTTCAGTTCTCCTTTTCCCCATCCTAAGGAGTGATCAGCACCAGAAAGACTGAGATGGCACCTCAGGGCCTGGATGATGAGATCTGTGTGTGGAGAGATCTTGACCAGTAGAGACACCTTGACAGTTTCCCGATTAGCAGGTGGCTCATTTAGCCCCTGGAAAGGGTTAGAGGTTCCTATCTCCACAAAGGAACTGAACCCTCTCCCCATCACCTTTCCTACCCGCTTGAGCTATAGAAGCTAGAGCTGGTTGTGATACAGTTTGCCGACAATCTCTTTGGATGAGTCCTTCTCTTTCATCCATGTGGACATTCCTTTCAATGCCTTTGGATGCCGTGGTGTCTTGGCAGTGATAATGGGGCAGCTTCTCCAAGATCTGGCCAAGCACTTGTGGGGGCCCTGTGTGGTCATTGATAGAATGATAGAACTGTCAGGATGGAAGAAACTTCAAGAGGTCATCTAATTTTATAAATATACAGTCAAAACTTGCAATAATGCATCCAACCATAACGTGAAATCACATATAACGCGATCATAAGTTGGCTCCCCTTTAAGGCCTAATACCAGTGGTCCCCAATGCCATGGCGCCGGCTGGGACATTGATGTGCCCCCGCCTAGTGCTCAGCAGGGGAGAGAAGCTGCGGCCCGTGCCTGCCGGAGACAGAGAGCACCGGCACCTGCAGCCCTGGAGTTCTCTGTCCCCGACAGGCGCGGAATCGTGGCTTCTCTCCAAGCTGGAGAGAAGCGGCGGCCCCGCGCTTCCCTGGGACAGAGAGCACCAGCGCCCGCAACCTCAGTACTCGCTGTACCCGGCAGACGTGGGGTCGCAGCTCCTTTTGAAGCTGGAAAGAAGCTGCGGCCCTGCACCTGCCACGTGAGGGAGGGACAAGATGAAGTTAAGTGTAAGACAGCTGCTATGGCTCCTGAAGAGGTAGCAGGAGTCTGGGGGTGGGGCGGAATTTCTCCCCACAGTCTGTGAAAGGGTGCATGCCTCTGAGCGGGGTGCGGGAAGAAATACAGCTCATCTCATCTCAGCGTGTGGGACAAAGGACAAATCCAGTGGAGCAGGAGCGCAACGGGGCATCTGCAACCTCCCCTAGCTGGGGGAACTGCAGGATGCCACGGGTGTCACCAGGCCCTGGTCTGCGAGGAGATGGGCAGAAGAAAGAATTTGGCTCTGAGGAAGACATGTAAATTCTCCATTGCAGAGGCTTGGGATCCCTCAGCTGGTAACAGACCTGCATGATTAACAGCATGTGGCCCTCTCCCAGTGATAGAGTGGGTGCTCCCCACCCCCCACCAGTGAGCGGGAACTCCAGCGGACAGCCTGGGTGACTGGCACATCTTGGACTGAGAAGGCACCACTCTCCTCTATACCTACCAGGTGAAAGAGAGGAGGGAGGTGCTGATTCAGGTTCTCATTTCAGTCCCAGGGCTTTACAGTCTTGGGAGCCATGTGAGGGCATGTGTGGGCTCCCCTGGGGCACCGCACTGGCAGCCTGGCTCAGCCCGCTTTCAAGATGGGGAGATGTGGAGACCTGGGAAAATTGTGGTTGATTTTTATGCAACAAATGTGTGACTCGCTTTCCCCATTCACATTCTATGGCTACCCACCAAGTGTGGAGGTGTTAATGTATGTCTTGAGACAGGACAAGCAATGCAGTGACTGAGGAGAAGGAATATAAGCACTGCTGAGCTATCGCAAACTGACAACATGCAGGGCCAGCGCTTCCATTTAGGCAACCTAGGCAGTTGCTTAGAGCACCAAGATTTGGGGGAGCGGAATTTTGCTGCCCTCAGCGGTAATTCGGCGGTGGGGGGTCCTTCCGGGCTCCGGGTCTTCGGCGGTAATTCTGCGACGGGTCCTTCACTTGCTCCGGGATTCGTCGCCGAAGTGCCCCAAAGACCGTAAGCACGGAAGGATCCCCCCGTCGCAGAATTGTCACCAACGATCTGGAGCGCAGATGGACTCCCGCCTAGGCCGCCAAAAACCCTGGCACTGGTCCTGACAACATGTGACGTAGTTTAGAATCATGAACTACCGAATTCTGTAGAATCAACATCATTAGAATTATCTTTATTGCTAGCAATTGCACCCTGACTCAGTGGGTGAGTGCAGGAGTTTTCTGCGCAGTTAAAGTAATTTGTGTGTAATTTAACAAATCCTTAAGCTTATAAACCTCTCACCTCCCAGGGGAATTTGCATATGGTGGTTTGACTTCACACGAGTAAGGTTCAGGAAGAGCTTTCCAAGGAGATTAGTGCAGGCAAATAATGGCTACCCACCAAGTGTGGAGGTGTTAACGTATGTCTTGAGACAGGAAGCGACTGGGTGGAAAGAATGTAAACACTGCTGAGCTATCAGGAACTGACAACATGTGGACTTCGCTTTAGAATCATGAACTATCAAATTCTGTAGAATCAACATCATCAAAGTTATCTTTATTGCTAGCGATTGCACCCTGACTCAGTGGACAATCCTTAAGCTGATAAGATGGCAAACCTCGCACCTCAGAGGAATTTGCATATTGTGGTTTGACTTCAGAGGCATGAGGTTTTGGAACAGCCCTCCACGGGAAGCAGTGAGGGCAAGTAAACTCACTTGTTTCAAGACTGAGCTTGAGAAACGTATGGAGGGGATGGTATGATGAGGCTGTCTACTGTGGCATATGGCCCATCTGCCACTGCTGTCAGCAGAGATCTCCTGCAGCCAGAGATGGGACTCTAGATGGGGAGGTCTCTGAGTTACTATGGAGAATTCTTTCCCAGCTGTCTAGCTGGTGGGTCTCACCCACACGCTCAAGGTCTAACTGTTCGTTATACTGGGGTCTTGAATAGTGTGAACAGACAGTGAGCATGAAAAATTGGGACGGGGTGGTGGGTAATACGAGCCTGTATAAGAAAAAGACCCAAAAATCGGGACTGGCCCTATAAAATCTGGACATCTGGTCACCTTAGTCTTGAAGGAATTCTCCCCCAGGTCAGATTGGCAGGGAGCCTGTCTTGTTTTTTCATCATTCTCTGCAGCACGGGGCATGGGTCACTTGGTGGTTTGAACTAAAATAAGTGGTAGATTTTCTGTAACTTGAAATCTTTATATGAAGAGTTGAAGACCTCTGTAACTCACCCAGAGGTTACCACCCTGCTGTAGGGGTGACTGGTAAGGTTGTGTGGCCTGAAATTGCTTCTCATCCATAGTGCTTAGGCATTTCCTGTGTGTCTCCGAGACTGTGGTGACCTTTCTTGTGGGAGAAGATTTCTTTATACATGTTCTTGTGACCATGACTCTATAATGTTATTGACATAAGCTGGGACTGTATAGATAATTGCAGCAACCAAGGTCCTGTAGCGGCACCAAATCTGGTATAACGGGGTGCGGTGGTCAAATAAGGTGTCTAAGACAAGTTTATGGTTTGCTGGTTAAGATTATGGTATCTATATGCATGTATCATTTTTGTATTTAAAGTTAGAAGTATTGGCACTATACTGTGTATCTCAAACTTATGCTATGCTTCTGGGAGACATCTCAGATAAGTTGGTGTCAGCTCTGCCTACCCTTCTTAATGGCCCATTAAGGACCATCAGCTACACAATTGACCCATTGAGAGAAGGCAGAAACACCGTGTGACTCAGCAAGTATGCAGGGACTTGTCCATGTGACTCCAAACTCCATTTTGCTGTAATTTTCCACAGTAAGAACAAAGAGCCGTTCTTACACCTGGAAAAGACTATAAAAGGCTGATGCCTCATCTCCATCTTGTCTTCAATCCTGCTTCTTACCGCTGGAGGGACTTTGCTACAATCAGAAGCTCTACACAAAGGACTGATGACCCATCCCAAAAGTGGATGTACTGCAGAGACTTGATTTGAACCAACTTTGCCATTACTATATGTAATTGATTCCATTTAACCAATTCTAGCTCTCATCTCTATCTTTTCCTTTTATGAATCATCCTTTAGATTTTAGATTCTAAAGGATTGGTATCAGGGTGATTTGTGGGTAAGATCTGATTTGTATATTGACCCGGGTCTGGGGCTTGGTCCTTTGGGATCAGGAGAACCCTTTTTCTTTTTCTCGGGTATTGGTTTTCATAACCATTCATCTCCATAAGGAGTGGCACTGGTGGTGATACTGGGAAAGTGGAGTGTCTAAGGGAATTGCTTGTGTGACTTGTGGTTAGCCAGTGGGCTAAAACCAAAGTCCTCTCTGTTTGGCTGGCTTGGTTTGCCTTGGTGTGCATAGAAACCCCAGCCTTGGGCTGTAATTGCCCTGTTTTAAGCAATTTGCCTTGAACTGGCACTCTCAGTTGGATCCTGCAGACCACTGTAATGATGCTGGTTCTTGTCCAAGCTTATGTCAATAACATCACAGATTCCCACTCAGTGTAGGCTCCAGCCACCTTCTCTCAACAACCCACTCTTACAGACTCTCCAGAGGGTCAGTGTGAAAATTCCAGTTTAAGATTCAAGAGATCAATTAAAAAAAATTAATTAGGAATAGAGAGAGAGAGAAAAAAGAAATCTGATTATGGCAGAAGTGCAGCCCTCCTGTAGCTAAGGTTGAAAGTCACATACTGTTTAAAAGACAGTTATGTTCAGTCTACATGCTGAATCCAATTGTGCTGAATTTTGCAGTGGCAGTCACTGCCATTCTGACCTCAGGGGTAAACTCCTTCCCGAACCACATATGGTGATCATTGAGCATGAGAGCAAGAACTAGCCAGCTAAGCACCTGAAAGAGAGACTGCTTAGTGCCACTTCAGAGCCTGGGCTTACCCTGTCTAGTGTCTCATTCCCAGCCATGACCACCCTGTTAACCTGGAAAGGGTATTCAATAGGGAGCCACTGTATTTAGCCACCAACCTCCACCCTACAGACTTGTCCTTCCCCCCGTATCTGTCACCGGGGGTGATAGTCACAGGAATAGCACAAAGCAAACAGGACATAAAATATGAACAAAGTCAAATTTATTAAACAAGACTCCCAATTAAATAACCATTCACCTAAAAGGATAGGACAAAGCATTTGGTTGTTAATTCAGCAAATTGACCTTAAACCAGGGACCCCAAACAAACATAAGGTAGGTATACAACTAATTCAGGTAAGTCAGTACATCACTGGATCAGAGGTTATCGTCTCTGACTCCCTAACAAGGATTCCTTATTGATAACATCTGATATCTAATCATTAGAGTTCAGATCGATTACTCTTCTATATGTTGCTCCACCAAGGGTGACCACTTAGCAAGTGTGAAAAATTGGGACAGAGCATGGGGGGTAATAGAAGCCCATATAAAAAAGAGCCCAAAATATCAGGACTGTCCCTATAAAATTGGGACATCTGATCACCCTAGCTCCACTACACTGACTGTGCTGCACAGTCTGTTGCAAAGGGATGCACCATAACACATGTGGGATACGAGGCCACCTTGCTCCTGCTCTTAACCTGACCCAGCTCCATGCATGGGCCTGATCCTTTTGAACCACCCACACAAAATATTTTGTAGGATCTAGGAGAGGGAGGCATAATGCAGCAAAGTCAGAGGTTCCCCTCCAGTTGTGCCTTTCCCAGGGGAAATGTGCCGGCTCTGGGCTCCTTCTACTCTCAGAAACAAAGTCCAGTCTGTATCAAGGAAGTTCATAGGAAGGATGGCGCTGTCCTTGGGGTTGAAATTTAACTGGCTATTAGAACAGGAGACCATTAGCCCAAGTTTCACTATAAATAAGTTTCACTTTATTAGAGCAGGTTGATGCTCTGTCACTCAGTGAAGCTAGCAGACTGAAAACTCCTCAGCCCTTTCTCAGAATCGAACGCGTGTTCCTGTGTTGGGAAGGAAGGGGCAGGAAACACAGTGGGTTTGTGGAGCCACTTCTGGGCTGAAGCTTACTCCTGTTTTTGAACAATGTCCTGGGGCGGAGGTGCAGAGCCCCAATGTGCTCTGGGGCATCTCATGTTTGGGTCTTCTTTTCCCACCCTAGGGGGTGATCAGCACCGACAAGACAGAGGTGGCACCTCAGGGCTTGGATGATCATCTCTGTGTGAGGAGAGATCTTGGCCAACAGAAACACCTTGACGGTTTCCCTGTGAGTGGGTGGCTGACTTATCCCCTGGGAAGGGTTAGAGGTTCCTAGCTCCACAAAGGAACTGAACCCCTCCCCATCACCTTTCCTACCCGCTTGAGGGTATAGAAGCTAAAACTATCTGCTCTCTTTAGATTGTGTGCTAAGATTTCCCTTCTTGCAGCTCTTCAAACAGCCCAGAGTTCCTAAAGATGCGAGCGTCATGCACATTTCCTGGCCATCCCACGCTGATGTTGGTGAAATGTCCCGGCTGATGCACCAGTGCTTGCAGCACCATTGAGAAGTACCCCTTGCGGTTTATGTACTGGTTGGCAAGGTGGTCCGGAGCCAAGATGGGGATGTGCATTCCGTCTGTCGCCCCACTACAGTTAGTGCAGCAAAGCCATCCAGTATGACCTGCACATTTCCCAGAGTCACTACCCTTGTTAGCAGAAGGTTATTGATTGCCTTGGCTACCTGGACCACAGCAGCCCCCACAATAGATTTGCCCCCTCCAAATTGATTCCAGACTGACGGTAGCAGTCAGGCGTTGTAAGCTTCCACAGGGCTATGGCCACTTGCTTCTCAACTGTCAGGGCAGTTCTCATCTTGGTATTTCTGCACTTCAGGGTGGGAGGAAGCAAGTGACAAAGTTGAAGAGACAGCGGGGCTGCAGGGTTGCTGGGGTAGCAGGACCGCTCGGTTGCGGAGCTCTAGCTGGGGCAGCGGGACCACCGGGTTGTGGGGCTCTGGCCGGGGAAGCAGGAGCACGGGGTTGTGGAGCTACGGTGGGGGAAGCAGAGCAGCCGCAGTTGCCACTCTCGGGCCAGGGGACTGGGGCTGTGGCCCGGGGGTTGCGATGCTCCGGCCGAGGGAGCGGGACCGCGGGATTGCAGGGTTCCAGCCGGGAGAGCGAGGCTGTGTGGTTGCGGGGCTCTGGCTGCGGTAGCGGGGCCACGGGACTTGCCGCGCTCCGCTGGGGGAGCGGGGTTGCGGGGCTCCAGCCAGGAGAGCGGGACAGCGGGACTTGCCATGCTCCGGCAGGGTAGCAGGACAGCGGGGCTCTGGCAGGGACTGCAGGGCTGCGGGGTTGTGGTGCTCCGGCCGGGGTAGCGGGACCACGGGGTTGCAGGGTTCTGGCCGTGGGAGTGGGGCACCGCACTTGCCATTCTCAGGCCTGGGGACTGGGGCTGCAGGGTTGCGGGGCTCCGGCGTAAGAAGTGGGGCTGTGGGGTTGCGGGGCTCCGGCCGGGGTAGCGGTGCCACGGGACTTGCCACCATTGGGCCTGGGGAGCTGGACCGCAGAGATGCAGGGCTCCGGCCACAGTAGCAGGGCCATGGGACTTGCCGGGGGAGCCGGACCACGGGATTGCAGGGCTCCGGTGGGGCGAGCGGGGCTGCGGGGTTGTGGAGCTCTGGCCGGGGTAGCAGGGCTGGGACTCGCCACCCTCGGGCCTGGGGAGCGAGACCCTGGGGTTGTCGGGCTCCGGCGGGGGAAGTGGGGCCTCGGGACTTGCCCCGCTCTGGCCGGGGGGGCGAGGCCTGCAGAGTCCCAGGGCTCCAGCCTCAGGAGCGGGGCAAAAAGGCAAAAGTTGACATTAACATTGTTTCAGTCTGCCTGTTACTTGACATCCTGTATTCATTGTCACCATAGAAGGGAAGAGTTCTGCATAGATGGAAATTTGCCTGGGCATCAGTACAAAATGTTAAGTAAAATTTGCTTTAAAAATTAAACCTGGCGCTTTGTCATCGTGTCATTATTTTTATTTCTTAGCTTTCAGCTATTTAAGTGAACTCTAAAACTTTCATACTGACTGTTTACTATCTGCCATTGTATCTCTCTAATCTCCTTCATAACCATCATTGACTTTTTTCCATTTTAATACTCTCCCATAGTATCAGAGATAGTGAGAAAAATAGCAAATAAAGGTACATGACTATCTTTCTGTCTCTATAGAGAATGATAGATATACATGCATCTGTCTCACATAGAGAGATAGGGGCGTCTCCAGGCCCCAGCATGCCAAGCACGTGCTTGGGGCGGCATGCTGCAGGGGGCGCTCTGCCGGTTGCGGGGAGGGTGGCAGGCAGGCAGCCACCTTCAGCGCCATGCCTGCAGAGGGTCCGCTGGTCCTATGGCTCCGGCAAGCGGACCTCCGCAAGGCACGCCTGCGGGTAATGTCAGCTGGATCACGGGACCAGCGACCACGCCCCCTGCGGCGTGCCGCAATGCTTGGGGTGGCGAAATGTCTAGAGTCGTCCCTGGAGAGAGATGTGATGTACTCCCTGCAGGCCAGGGCCGGCTTTAGGAAGTGCGGAGCCCAATTCAAACAGTTTTGACAGGCCCCAGCAGGGATGACTCAAAAAAGAAAAAACACATGTAAAAAAACATGTGGGGCTTGTACTCACTGAACAGTGCTCCATGTCTTCGGTGGCACTTAGAAGTTTGATGGCTTTGTTGCTCTTTCATGTCATAAGAGATAGCTCAGTGGTTTGAGCATTGGCCTGCTAAAGCCAGGGTTGTGAGTTCAATCCTAGAGGGGGCCATTTGGGGATTGGTCCTGCTTTGAGCAGGGGGTTGGACTAGATGATCTCTTGAGGTCCCTTCCAACCCTAATATTCTATGTATCTCCATTGTCTCTCCTTACTCAATTTACATTGGAGAAGCAGGCAGCACCACATTCCATTCCTTTAACTAGGGCAGGGTAACTTAAACCCTGTCTACCAAACACTTTTAAGACCAGTGTGTTACCAGTTCACATATGGTATCTCACAATATCCCTTTTAGATATAGATTATTACAACAGCAAATTGGGGTGCACTCAGCTGGTTGGGCCAGCTAGGACTCATGGCTAGATGCCAGAGTGCCCCTTGCCTTCTGGTATTGGGATGCTCATAGAGTCACAACAGCCCTGCTCTAATTGAGTCCCATGGTGCTTAAGGACAGGATTTCCAAAAGCTCCCAGTTGGATCTAATTTTCCTTGTTAAAGTAGACATTAGAAATCTCACTGACTTTAATTGGATCAGACTTAGGCCAGGCCAGAGCCCTTTTGAAAATCCCACCCGAAAAGAATTATGTCAGTATAACTTTAGTTTTTTTATTAACAAGGAATATATTTGTATTTCATGTTATAGTTAATGAGTGATGTAAAATCTGAACAAGTTCTCTGCCACAGACCTGCTCACACAATTTCAAATTCTCTGAAAGCTCAACTGATGTAGAAAAGTGCCCTGCAGACTCTGACATGTAAACACTTTTGTGCAGAAAATCTGAGACATCTGAGCAGTTCAGTACATGTTACACCTGTACAGACAGTTAATTTGAAATTCATTGATTTCCTGAGCTGCAGACAGTGAGTCTGCTGACATAGTTTCTGGCATTTTGCCAGTTCATTCCACTCTCATTTAACCAATCAGTTAAAAAAATGAAGGGATGGTTTTGGAAATTTCCTTCTATATCCTGGACAAACCTCACTGAATTATGTTGAAGTATTTTAGGAGTTCACTGTATTCAAAATGTGAAAGGTTATGTATTATCATGGGATTGTATGGAACTTCTTTAGGAGGAAGACAGGATTAATGCAATCTCTGGGAAGCTCTGTTAGCTTCAATAGACTACGCAGAACAATGTAGAGGACATGAATGATCCTTTGGGACAATATGTGTGAAGTGGAATTCCTAGGAAGTATTTGGGAGGAGAGGATTGCAAACTCCTACCTAAGGACTCAGCTTCTAAAGTTTTGCCCTGGGGCAGGAAAACCATTTGTCTGCTGATCACTTGTTACATGAGGATAGGTCAAAAACAAACTGTCCAAAGGAGTAACTGACTTACCTGTGGATGTGCTTCTTTTGAGATGAAACTGTTATGAATTTGTCACCACATAAAAAACCCGAGGTGGAGTCTGAAGGACTGTGCACTGAATCACTGGCCAGAACCCATGTTGGAGTTGAAGTGATTTCTGATAAGCTTATCAGCATGTGTGTAGGTTCTTTTTTTTTTCAAAATGTTTTCTCTATAATGCTTTTACCTTCAGAATAAATGTGCTTGCTTAGAAAGAACTGTTTGGTACCTTAACTGTGGGCTGTTAGGCTGTTTTACAGTCTGAAGAGAGAAGTGAAGGAAGCCTGCTAAGGCAGTTTGTCTTTTGCTGGAGATATCACAGAATAGTCAGGCAACTGTACAGCCTGGAAATACCCCAGTCAGGAAGGAAAGAAGTGCTTGTCTCCACCCAAGAGAGAGGAGGGTGGAGAAGACTGGAACCTAGTGTGGGTGCCCTTGCTGGACCATGGCAGGGAAATACAGGTGCAGTTGCCCTGAACTCTGACAATGTGTAATATTTTTTTTAAAAAAAATTCTATTGTAAGGGGTTATTTTACCACCCATCCCTGCAGTATCTGAGGCCTGGATGCACAAAGGGAGTTAGGTGTTGTGATAATGCTGTGTGCTGAGAGTCACAGTACCAAACTTTTAGGCAGCTATAAAATCACTGCAATTCACAAAGCCTGAGTTACGCACCTAGGTTCCCTGTACAATGACTGGGGAGTGTTAGGCACCTGAGAATGCGATTCATCAAAATCAGCATGCTAGGAAAGGAGCCTCCAATAGCAATAGTGATGTCTTTGGTAGACTTCATGGAATCTCTGGCACTTCCCCCTTTTTTGGGTTAGTGAGGTTTTTTTGGTGGTTGGCAGGAGTTAAGGAGTGGTCTGTTTTTTTAGGTCACCTTAGTTTAAAGATACCTTGTGTGCTAATTTTCAAGAATGAGAAAGGGCAGGAGACATTTAAAAAAAAATTAAACCAAACCATTTTGAGTTATGAATGGATAAAAAAAATTAGACTTTTTTGCAGACGTCAGAATCAAGTTAGTTTTTCACTGCTTTAAACTCAAAGCAGCTTGATAGATTTCATTCATGCTTCCCCAAAATTCTTTTGTAGTCTGAAACAGAACACGATTAGTTGCAGGCCACAAGAATGGGGTGGGCATGCTGGCAAAGCTAACAGGGTGACAGAAATAAAGCTTATCATGAAGGGGTGCTTGTGTCTTACATAGCTGTGACTTGTGGCTCCAGAATACTGGATATTAGCTTTTCAGCCAAATCCACTCCTTCCTGAAATTGTTCCTTGTACAGGAACTCCTCACTTAACATTGTAGTTATGTTCCTGAAAAATGTGACTTTTAAGCAAAACGATGTTAAGCAAATTCAATTTCCTCATAAGAATTAATGTAAATGAGGGGGTTAGGTCCCAGGGACTTTTTTTTCACCAGACAAAAGATGCACATACACAGTATAAGTTTTAAACAAATAATTTAATACTGGTACACAGTGATGATGATTGTGAAGCTTGGTAGAGGTGGAGGAGTCAGAGGGTGGGATATTTCCCAGGGAATGCCTTACTGCTAAACGATGAACTAGTTTTTGGCTGATCCCTCAAGAGTTAACACATTGTTATTAATGTAGCCTCTCACACTCTACAAGGCAGTAGAGGGAGGGAGGAAGGGGAGACAACATAGCAGACAGAGACAGACACACACCTTGTGTGTGGGAGAGAGAGAGACAGAGATGCACACTGCCCCTTTAAGTAAGCTGACTCCATTCTTAAGTACATTGTCTTTTTAAAAAGAACAGAAGTACTTGTGGCACCTTAGAGTCTAACAAATTTATTTGAGCATAAACTTCGTGGGCTACAGCCCACTTCATTGGATGCATAGACTGGAACATACAGCAAGAAGATATTTATACATACAGAGAACATGAAAAGGTGGAAGTAGCCATACCAACTGTAAGAGGCCAATCAATGATAGTTCATCTCATGATTATTATTATTGTTATTAGGCACATCTTTCACTGGGGTCTATTTATACATTTTAAAGACAAATGCTAAAGGAATTATACAGCAAAAGCACAATTTATTCCTGGTCCAAAATTAAGAACAAATAAGACTCATTGCTAAATTTATAGATGTTTTATAAAAAGATTGCTAAAGAAATTTCTCTGCATGCTCCTTTTGGAGGGTGGGTAATATTTCCCCTGGGTCTGCCTTGAAAGACCCTTTGAATTAACAGATCATCATGACTGTCACTCTTAGGATTTAGAGTGCAACTCATCTGTATATATATGTTTGTTTGCTTACCGGTACATAACTCTCGTTTCTTTTTCCTATTAATAATTCTTTAAGTTAATTTATTACAGGATTGGCTACAGGCATTGTGTTTGGTGTGAGATCTAAGATATGAATTGATCTGGGACCAGTGACTCGTCTCTTCGGACAGGAACCAACCTGCGTATCTTGTGATTTTTTGTTCTACGTGACCATTCATCACTAAGTCGAGATTGCCTTGGCCACAAGATAGACTGGTGAGTCTAAGGGGACTATCTGTAACTCCAGGTGAGACTGCTTCAGTGACCCAGGGGTTCACATTTGTTACTGGCTTAGTGTGGGTGTCTGCCCTGTTTTTGATAGGCTGCCCTGAGGCAGGCACACAAAGTTGTGAGCCAGTCCAGACAGCGCAACACTGTGCTCTAACCATTAGGCACAATCCCTGTTCTACCTCCTAGGAAAAGCGGCCAAAGCCCCAGTCTCTGACACAGTCTTGCTGGAGCACAGTTGTTGCCTCTTTTGTCCTTACCCTGCTTCCCTTTAGGGGGTCATCTCCACAATTTCCCCTCGCTGCTGGAATCTCTGCCAGGGATCTGGACACTTATCACCCTGATTTTTTACATCCATGTGCAGAATCAGTTTTGTTATGGGCACCAATATGAAGGTGATGTGTGGAGAGATGGGGCCAAGGGGTTCAGAATGTGGGAGGGGGCTCAGGACTGTGGCAGAGGGTCGGGGTGTGGGGGATGAGAGCTCTGGCTGGGGGCATGGGCTATGGGGTGGGGCTGGGGATAAGGGGATTGGTGTGTGGGAGAAGGCTCAGGGCTGGAGCCAAGAGTTGGGAATGGGGGTGTAGCGAGGCGGTGTGGCTCCCCTCCTCCACAGGGAGGGTTGAGCCCCGTCCATCTTCCCCCAGGGCGGAACTTCCGGGCAGAAGCCCCGCCCCTCAAAGGGTCAGGCGGCGACCCGGAAGTATAAAAGCCGGGCGCCGGCCTTCAGTTGGAGCTCAGCAGCCAGCGAGAGCAGACGTGCCGGACGACCCTCGTCGCTGGGAAGGCTGCCCGAGCTCCGAGAACCGGGACCAGGCCTTGCGGAAAACCGGACCCACAGCAACCCACGACCCTGGTGAGCTGCGGGAACTACCACACCGCTACCCCAGCCCACTACGGCTGGAGGAGCCTCCCGGCCAGACCCTGGCCAGCTACCCAGACGGTACTACCGGATCACCCCCTGACCCGGACTGGGAGGAAGGGGGGCCCCCCCTGACGGCCGACGACCCGGCGGAACCAGGTTAGGCCCACGAAGGGGAGAATGGAAAGTTAGCCCCCGGGAGGCGCTGACGCACAGTCAAGCCGGCAGAAGGCCCGAGCCGAGGACCGTGTGTGTCGTCAGGATCCCCACTGACCGCGCTGTCAGTGTGTTCGGTTAGGATCCCCCCAAAGCATCTGTCAGTGTGTTTCGGGCTATCCCCACATGGACTTGCCCACTAGCCGGCAGACGCCGCTACTAGGGCCCCGGGCTGGAACGCAGAGAGTGGGTGGCCTGCGTTCACTGCCACCCGGTAGCCGGGGCAGTATTCCCCTTCGCCCCCACAGCTACTATTTGTGTGTTGCCGCGCCCTGCCGCCAAAGGGCCGAAGCCCCCTGACGTGTTTTGCTCTGCCCCTGCCCCCCAAAGGGCCAGAGGCCCCCCTGACTTTGTTGTCTGCCTGCCCGCAGCCCTGACTGGTGCCTGCCGCCCAAACGGGCCAGAGCCCTCTTGACTGTTTGTTGCTCTGCCCTGGTCCCCAAAGGGCCAGAGCCCTCTGACGTGTGTTGCTCTGCCCTGCCCACAGGGCCAGAGCCCCCTAACTGGTTTGTTGCTCGCCCTGCCCAAAGGGCCGAGACGCGCCCTAAACTGTTTTGTTGCTCGGCCCTGCCCCAAAGGGCCAGAGAACCCCCTAGACTGTTTGTGCTCTCCAAGCCAGCTCTACGTGTTGTCGGCCTAGCCCCCAAAGGGCGCAGAGCCCTCTGACTGGTTTGTTGGCTCGGCCCTGACCCCAAAGGCCAGAAAGCCTCTGACTGGTGTGTCTCGCCCTCCCAAGCAGAGTCCCTCTTTGCAGTGCCCCAAGGGCCAGAGCTCTCTCCCTCTGACTGTTTGTTGCGCTGCACCTGTCCACAGGGCCAGAGCCTACGTGCACATGTTTTGGGTGTGCCCACTGCTGCGTCAAGGCAGGGCCCCACTGACTTTTGCCGGTCCCAGTCCACTCCACAGGGACCGAACGCCCAGGCAGTGGACCGTGGACCCGAGGGACAGGACCCGGTGAGAACAGGACGAGGCCGGTGTGGCTCCCCTCCTCCACAGGGAGGGTTGAGCCCCGGCTTCCCTCGTCACAGGGGGGAATGTGAGTTCTGGCTTGGGGTACGGGTTCTGGGGTGGGGGCTGGGATGAGGGGTTCAGGGTGCGGGAAGGGGCTCAGGGCTGGGGCCAAGGGTTGGGGACATGGAGTGAAGGCTCTGGCTAGCGGAGTGGGCTTTAGGGTAGGGCTGGGGATCAGGGGGTTGGGGTGCAGGCTGCCCTGGGGTTTCGGTGGGGAGAGAGAGGACTCTTGTAAGCCCTCTTTTGCCACACTAGCTCAAGTGTCTGGTGAGAGGCACCTCTCCCCAGTTGTGGCAGCTCCAACAGGGCTGGACTGGGCTGGGCTGGGCCGTAGGAGGGGCACCTCTCCCCTTCTGCGCAGCCCTTGATAACCTGCTGTGCATATTAGAGGGAATTTAGGATCTGGGTGTTCCTTCTTTTCCTAGTCCGTCATTTCTTTTCTGGTTCTCAGACTACAGCAGTTCAGTTAGCAGGGTCTTTTTCATCCCTTGACAACTTACTTTTCTCACTAGGTGTATCTCAGCCAGCTAAGTTTTCTTCAGCTGCTTCGTATTCATCTCTTCTGTTTACTTCCTGTTTCCTTCCCTAAACAGGCTGGGAGACACTTTTTCTTTGTGCTTTTTTCTTCTACAACACTTTTTTTTACTGCCGTCGGCACATATTGTCAATTGCTCTTCACTGATACAAATCCCACACACACAGCCACCAGGTCACAGTTCCTGAGGTAACTACAACTGTGACCCATTCATGGCTGGCTTGAGGGCATCCCGCTTGGGTCTCAGGCTCTAGCTGTCACCTTTGTGATGGTGGAACACACATTCCTTTCCCTGCAGATCAGGGATTTAGGCAGCCCCTCCTACCCTCCACTGGGATCACCTGAGCACATCTGAGGGCATGTTTACACTACAGAATGACAATTGCACAATTGTGGTGCTGCAGCTACACTACTGTAGCACTGACTTGTAAATACGTCCTACACAGATGGAAGGGGTTTTCTGTCTATGTAGACAATCCACGCTTCCGAGAGGTGGTAGCTGGGTGGATGGAAGAATCCTTCCTGGCTGCATCTACACTGGAGATCAGGTCAGCCTAACTACATTGCACAGGGCACAAAATTTTTCACCATCCTGAGTAGATTGACCTAAGTTTTAAGTGTAGATCTAGTCTGAGTTTAGTTCAGCACCTGTCATCCTGGTCTCTTCAAAGCACTGACAGAGTTAGTCAGTGACCATCCAGCCTTCATTCAGGAGAGTATTATTTATTCAGAACAAAACCATTACAGGGATAATGTATCATAAAACAATAAAAAGTTCACACACATGCTTACCACGCAATACCTGTTGCCCGCATAGGACCCTGGTAGGCTTCAAAGTAATTCAGGCTCTCTCTCAGAACCTGGCCCTGTTTGGGTCACAATCTCATGTCAGTTTTTTGGATCAGCTCAGAGCAACACCTCCCTCCTCCTCAGTCAGTGGGTCATAAGATCATTTTCAGTTCTTTCTTTGCCAGTCTCTTCAACCAGGGTTTTCACATATAGGTCACCAGTCTCAATCCAGCCCAACTCAGAGACTTTAAGGCCAGATGGGACAGTCTGCGTGGGCAGAACTAGCCTGTCCTGCTGAGACCTCACTGCTGTTGTCACTTATGTTGTCTTTGAAGCTTTCATCAGGAGCAGGGAAAGGTTGAGGTTTAATACTGTGGATTTAATGGGCTAGAAAATCCTGGGATATATAGGGTACAGAGCATTGTTGGAAAACAAACTTCATTTCAGTATCCATCCCTCAGAAACGGTGCTGCCAAGATCTGGAGCATATTGGGGTGAGGAGAAGGAACTTACTGACTGAGAGGACATTTTTTAACCCTGATTACAATGGAGGATTCAGAAATTCCTGAGATTTGTATTAATAGCACTTCATTTCCATGCCTGTTTCTTCCAACACATCCTTTTAAGGGGGTGCTGAAAAGTATTTCCTGGAATTTGCTGAAGAGCAGTGTCTAACATTTCCAAGAAACCTGTCTTTTCATCTTCCCCACAGCCAGATTGGGATGCATATGCACTAATTATGTTTAGCAAGCCATATTCAAAAGCCAGCTTGACCATCCCTAACCTGATTCTATTTACCGTCAGCCTCTCTTTCCTTTATTTTACTCTCAAGGGCTATGCCTACTCCATGTCTTGAGTTGGACCCCCACAGTATTTTGTATTCTTTGCCTATTTCTTTGGCCTTTTCCCCTTTCTATTTTGTTTCCTGGATGTGTGCTATCTGTTCCTTCCTCCTCTTCAGTGTCTCCGCTGGGTCCAAGCTACAGCCAGTTAGTGTGCCAACATTCCAACTTGCCAGTCTGATCTTAGTTTTCTGGGGCAGCTTCTTTAACTGCGCATGTCCAAAGCTAAACCATTGCCCTGGCCAATTTTCCACCACAATCGGGCAGGGGCACTGTGCATTGTTTCTAGAATACCCCTCATTTTCTTGATTCATTTCAGGACTCATAGTGTCAATTTATGTACATTTTTGCTGCCAACCTGATGCCAACCCTCTTTTTTTTCCTTCTTCTTTTCAACTGTGCTTGGAATTGGTTCTGGCAGAGAAAAAGTATTCCCATGCAGTTCATGGATCTGGAAAAAGCCTCTGACTGAGTTCCAGGGGAAGTCATCTAGTGGTGCATGAGGAGGAAGATTGTGCAGACTTTGTGCAGCTTACTGAAGACATATATGTAGGTGCAACACCAACAGTCAGAACCTCTGGTGCTGAGCCCCAAGAACTATCATTAAAGGTTGGAATGCATAAGGCGTCAGCATAGAGCCCTTGTTTATCCTGGTCCTAGATACCCTCACAAGAAACATACAGAAGGAGGCACCTTGGTGCATATTGTTTGAAAATGAAACTCTATGCAGTGAGGAGACAGCTTGATAAATGGAGAGATGTGTTGGAGAGACATGAGCTCAAAATAAGCAGAGGAAACACACCATAGGGTGTGTAATTTTAGTAATGTAAACACTGAAGAATTCTCCTTGAAACTAGATTGGCAAACAGGACCGAAAATGCAAAGTTTCAAATATCTGGGTTCCAGAATCTGGAGAAGTAAAGGACAATAGCAGAGCTAGGATAATAAATGCCTGGCTCTAATGGAAAGAGATAAGCGGTGCAGAATGTGACAGAAAGAAACCAATAAGATTAGTACTGAAAGTCTACACAACTGTGGTCCTTCCAGTTTTAATGTATGGCACTCAGAGTTGGGCAACAATGAGCAAATGATCCACAGGAATTCAAATGCTGAGATGGACAAATGGCATAAGCAAGAAAGACTACATGGAGAATGTGTGTGTTACAGACATGCTCAAAGTAACACCCATAAACAAAAAAAATGAGGGAATGGAGGCTCAGATCGTTTGGTCATGTACAGCCCAGTCCTGACAACTATATGGGTAAACCAGTTCAACAGATCAAGTTTGATGGGAGAAAAGACAGACGACTGACCCAACAAGAAGTGATGAGATGTCATCGTAAAGGAAGGCATGTTAGCATGTAGTGTGAGAGAGGAGATGGCACTTTGGAGGGAGCTGACTTGTACAGTGGATCCCATTTGATGGGATTAACAGAAGGAAGAGAAAGAAGCACCCTTCTTCGTTTGTTGGTGTAATGAGATTTCAGAATAAGGCAGAACTAATTTGTGGCTCAAATTCTGAAGTCAGGACTGTTCTGTATTCTAAGAGGAACCCAAGGAAGCTGGGTCACCTGTTCTGCAGATCTTTTTCAGAAAATAGTAAAAGAATGCAGGCCATGTGTATGTGTGTATTATACTCTGTACTGTCTATATTCCTAAAGTCGGGAAATGATGTTCATATGATCATGCATTGTAAAACATAGTATTCAATGGTAAGGAAATATTGTTACATACACAAGACAAATTCTAGTACACGACTGGCTCACTTGTCACGTTATTGTTTTCAACTGTTTGAAATTGGTGAGTAATGTTCACTAATCATATCTCACATGTAAATGCCAGCACTCTGGCTGCAGCTGAGGGTGGAAAAAATTATCACTGCTGAGCCACACAGGAAGAAGAGATTAATTGGCATGTGGTGTCTGTTTAGCTGTTCTTTGAGTGGTCCATCTTATTTCTTTTTCTGTATCCTACCTTGATCTCTGTTGTGAGTTAGGTTCATATCCATTGAAAAGTTGGTATTAAAGCGCCCCCTTGTGCTGATGGAATATAAACAATATGACATATAAACGAATCAGAGAAATTCTGGAAACAGACATAAAAAACAACATAGGCCGACATCCATATGTACCAACCACCATGCTAGTTAATATCAGCTCCTGCAAAAGCTGTTTCCTATCTCATATCAAGATTATGGACAATAAGTAACTAAGACTCAAATGAACTCGGCGGAATTGTGACACAAAAAGGTATCTTGAGACATACCCACTGTGACTTCCTCAGGACACCTGTATTCTGGGAAATACTCCCCAGGTACTCTCAGATAAAACTGGTTAATATCTGTGTCAAAAGTTTTATGGGGAATTCACAATACTCTGGATGAAGAGAAAGAAATGATTCCAGGACCAATGTTTCTACAGAGTAGCATACTCCTTCCCTGCCCTTGCACACGCAATGCTTTGTAAAAACTGGGGTGTTGATGTCAAGAAAAATTACTATAAAAATAATATATGAAATATGGTGTGACAATCAGCTACTATGGTTTTAGCTAAGGGATGGTGGTAAACATCCTTGGATACCGAGCCACAGGAGAAGCCTGCTTCCATTACTGATTTTGTACGTTTTGAATTTAAGGTGCTATCCTTCTAATTAATGCGAGAGCCATATTCCAGAGGCTGGTTAATCAGGTATTACATGGGTTCCAGGACTTTGCTATCAGCTACGTAGATGACATCACTATATTTAGCGACACCAGGGAGGAGCACAAAGCACAGGTGGGGAAGGTATTGAGAAGCCTCAGGGAGGCAGGCCTCACACTCCAGGTGTCAAAGTGTAGGCTGGTGCAGCAAAGATCCCTTACCTGGGCCATTGGGTGGAAAGAGGCACACACACCTAGCAGATGGGCTACGTAGCAAAAGTGACAGGCAAACAGAGTAAGTCGCAAGTTGCAAAGTTCAAACCCCACTTTCTAGAACAGTCCATGAAGGTGTTATCAGATCCTGAGGAGGTCCTGCATCTGCTTTCCATTCCAACCTTACAGCCAAGGCTGAGATGGTCTGGTCCACCCTACTTTGAATGTAGTTGGTCAGGTGGGCCTTGCTGACCACTAGGTCTACGTGCTCCAACTCTCATTTCAAGCCCAATCTTTCCCACCCCATGGCCTTATTCTTATTGACAAGGAGTGCAAAACCAGTTTGAGATTCTGGCCAAGAGCCATGTGGTCAGCAGAACTGGGCCCGAGGCGGGATCCCTTGGCATCCTGGGTCCAGCTGTGGAGTGGGGAGGGACAGGCATAGATGGTGCTGGGGGAGGGAGACTGTCAGTGGAATGCTATGCTGGTGATTGTTGTTACTAGCCATGGGAAGGGCATGAGGTGGGATACTAACCTATGTGAGATAGTTGAAGGAAGCTTGCATGGTGATGGTGGATGGTGATGAAGTGGAGATGGATATCGACTGTGAAGATGAAAATGTCGGCAGTGCAGTCAGGGCCATCCTTAGGATTTATGGGGCCCTACGCAGTATTATTAAACTGGTGCTCCTATGCCGGATGGCAGCGCAAGCTCACAGCCTGTTGGGGGAGGGGGAAGAGGGACAAGACAGCAAAGGATAATGAGATGCCCAGTCTGCCTCATGGTGGCGGAGAGTCACAGTTCCCCGCAGAAACTCCCATACCCTCTCCCTCATGCAGAATGGACATGAAGAAAGTATCTAATTAAAAGCACTGAAATTTGGGAATAAAAAATGTCAGTCACAGGTTTTTTGATATGCCCTGAAGTTTGCCAGAGATTTATTTGCAAAAACTTCGTAGTAAGGGTGAGTCAGCTGTCCTGCTGAATACAACATTACATATAATGGAAATACAATGAATCAGCTCTTTTCTGTTTTACATTTTCTTAATCAGTATTTCTAAGCTGAATTTATATTTTAAAGTACGTCAAACCTTAAGCCAGCATTCAGATTACTACATATTTAAACTCACTGAAAACAAGACATTATTAAATTAAATCAGAGAGGTTTAGTGTGGTTTCAATAACAATGTTCATCTGCTTTTAGAAAAGGGAACAGTAATTTACTTTGTGTGATCTCGCATAACAAAAGACATGTTAATGGGAATTTCACCACTTTAAAAAAAAATATGTTTCCCAAAGATTTTAGGTGCAACAAGGATTTTATGTCTTACTAAGGTCCTGATTTTGCTGGAGGTTCTTTTAAAACTAGTTCATAGATAGTCAGAAGTATAGAAAAGGGAACTCTTTGTCCCAGCTTATCTGAAAGGAAGGAACTGTTGGTCCTTTAAGGCTCTCTATCAGTGGGGAGTGGGGGAGAGGGCTGAAGGGATGGACAGAAAAGGACGAAAGACTTGGAAGCACTTTTTTTTTTTAACTATAGTGATTAAAATGTATACTTTAGATAAGGGAGGTCTTTTGAAAGGCATTTATTTAAAAAACTGTATGTCTGAACACGCATTTAAGCTTAAAGATGATGTGCATCTAAAACTCTATGCAGCATTTTTTAGAATGTGATTTTATAATCTTCACCAGCCACTAAGAAATATTTTAAAGCAATTTTAAAACTAAGGTCCTGTAGACCTGACATGTTCTGTGTAAATATTACATTAATGCCAACACTGTTTATGTCAAGTAAAGTCAGAACTGAACAAGTATAAAAATTTATTTGGGCATAACTTTCATGGACAGTCTGATGAAATGGTTCTAGCCCACAAAAAGCTATGCCCCAATAATTTGTTAGTCTCTGAGGTGCCAACAAGACTCGTCTGTTTTTGCTGGTAGCAGCACTAACAGGACTACCACTCTGAAACCTGCAAGTATATACATGGGTTGGCAAATGCTGTTAAATGGCTTTATTACCCCTTGAATGTCTCTTTAACAGTTTCATGTTGTGCTAATAGGTCTGACAGGCTGGAGGTTTTTCACTTTAACTAGTAGATTCCCTCCCAAGGAAGACTCACCAGGCTAGAGCAGCCATCTGTGGGAGCCTGCAGGAAGGGTCTGAACAGGGATAGGAAAAGAAAAGGGTGGACACTAAGACCCAGTGGTGCCCCAAATTTTCAGGTGCCCTACGCAGCTGCCTATGTTGCCTATGCCTAAGGACGGCCCTGAGTGCAGTTCAGGTGTTGGATTGGGGGGTGTCCTAAGAGAGAGTGCAAACGGGTGACATGCTGCTTTTCAGTGATGCAGACTCTTAGCAGAAACCCTGTGTGCACAACCTGAGGACTTGCACATGAGTGATATATGCATTCCAGACAGCAGGAACAATCCTCAACCTGCTCTTCTGGGATAGAAATTGAGGGTGGGGGTGACTGTGACCTGGCCTGCTCCATGTTGACCTTTTTGGTTACAGCTGTGGCAGCTGCTCACTGAACCGTGCTTCTCTTTGCCAGCATGAGTTCATTTCCTCCCCATCCTGCAATTCTGAGACCAGTTTAAGACCAGTGCTGTTCAAGGGAATGAGTCAAGAGTGGACCACATTATCTAACCATCCAACTAAGTCTGTGTCTAGTGCCCAGATCCTCAAAGGTATCCATGCCCCTAACTCCCACTGGCTTCCTAAATACCTTTGAGGATCTGAGCCTGGGACCCTAACACTGCAGTGCCTCCCCTAGCAATGGCAACAGGGTTGAGGTAGGAGGAGATTATAGAACTTTTCTTGGAATTGTTTGGGGAAAGATTTGATAATGTCTTTAAATTCCTGTGTGAATTATGCTGTGAGGTTGTTTTATAGTTCTTTATAGTAGGTGGTGTCAGAGACTCGTCTGTTGGTCTTTTTGACTCAGTTACCACAATTAGGGACTACAATAATACCGCCCCTTGTCTACTGGTTTGATCACTCTCTGGTGGTTGGATTTCAGAGTCCATCCCATGGGTGGTACGGAGACTGCGCTGAATGTAATGGATGTCTGAGAATTTCACATTTGATTTTTTTTCCCTGAAGCAATCGATGTAATGATCCATTGTGTAGTTTTCTCTGCTGTGGGTTGTCCATTCAGATGATTTTTTTCTTGTGACTGTCGGTGGGGATGTGGCAGTTGTGGGTGTCTCTCCCACTGAAGTTGTTTCACTGTGTAACTAGTTAAATATTCACTGGCACAAACAGACAGCAAGTGAATCTGTAGTTCAGTAACAAGGGCATATACCTGATACGTGGAAACCATCATCAAATCCCTTCTCCCCACCAACCAAAGGAGGGGAATTGAACCAGAGTCTCCTACCTCCCAAGCAAGTACCCTAACCCACTGGCCTAAAGGTTTTGAGGAAGTCAGCCTGCTCCTCCTTTCCCTTCTGACTCCTTTGTGCCACCCCTTTTCTTGCAAGAAACAGCTCAGGCACCTGATACGTGGTAAAGGGTTTATTCATAGATTAAGAGATTCAATAGATTTTAAGGCCACAAGGGACATCTAGTCTGACCTCCCGTAAAACACAGGCCAGAGACCTCCCCGCAAATAATTCCTAGAGCAGAGCTTTTGAATAAACATCCAATTGCGATTTAAAAATGGTCAGTTCTGGAGAATCTACTATGACCCAAGGTAAATTGTTCTAATGGTTAATTACTTTCTCCACTAAAAATGTACACCTTATTTCCAGTCTCAGTTTGTCTAGCTTCAACTTCCAATCACTGGATCATGTTATCCCTTTCTCCGCTAGATTGAAGAGCCCATTATTAAATATTCATTGCCCGTGTAGGTACTTATAGAAAGGAACCAGGTCACCCCTTAACCTTGTCTTTGTTAACCAAATAGAGTGAACTCTTTGAGTCTATCACTAGAAGGCCTGTTTTCTAATCCTTTAATCATTCTGAACGGCTCTTCTTTGAGCCATATCCAATTTATCAACATCCTTCTTGAATTGTGGGCACCAGAACTGGACAAAATATTCCAGCAGTGGTCACACGCATGCCAAATACAGGGGTAAAATAACCTCTCTGCTTCTACTCGAGGTGCCCCTGTTTATGCATCCCAGGATCCCATTAGCTCTTTTGACCACAGCATCACACTGGGAGCTTATGTTCAGCTGACTGCCCATCACAACCCCCCAGGCGTTTTTCAGAGTCACTGCTTCCCAGGATACAGTCCCCAATTCTGTAAATATAACCTGCATTCTTTTACGTTTATCCATATTAAAATACATATTGATGGAATACAAACCATATAAGCAAAGGCTGAAGGAATTGGGTATGTTTAGTTTGGAAAAGAGAAGATTATGGGGGCACATGGCAGGAGTCTTCAAATGCATGAAAGGCTGCCATAAGAAAGATGGAGAAAAGTTGTTCTCTTTTGCCACAGAGGGGAAGACAAGAGCCAATGGGTTCAAACTACGTCATAGCAGATTTGGATTAAAACCTCCAGAAGAACTTCCTAACTAGGAACAGTAGGACAATGGAACAGGCTGCCTAGCGAGGTCATGGAAGCTTCTTCACTGGATGTTTTCAAAAGGAGGCTGGATAGCTTCCTGTCTTGGATGGTTTAGATGCAACAAATCCTGCATCTTGGCAGGTGGTTAGACTGGATGACCCTTGCAGTCCCTTCTAACCCTATGATTGTTTGCTTGCACCTAGTATTCCAAGCGATCCAGATCTCTCTGAATCAGTGACCTCTTCTCTTCATTGTTTATCATTTCCCCAATTTTTGGGTCATCTGCAAACTTTATCAGTGATGATTGTATGTTGTCTTTCAGGCCAGTGTTGAAATTGTTTAAATAGCATAGGACCAAGAGCCAATCTCTATGGGACCCCACTGGAAACAAACCTGTTCAGCTAGGATTCCCCATTTATGGTTATGTTTTGAAACCTATCAAACAGCCAGTTTTCAATCCATTTAATGTGTGTAATGTTGGTTTTACATTGTTCTAGTTTTTTAATCAAAAATGTCATGGAGTACTAAGTCAATCACCTTAGAGAAGCCTGAGTTTATTACGTCCACACTATTACTTTAATCAAACTTGTCATATTGTCAATAAAAGAAACAGAGTTAGCTTAACAGGATCTATTTTCCATATGTCCATGCTGATTTGCATTTGTTACATTACCCTCTTTTAGTTCCTTATTAACAGAGTCCTGTGTCAGCTGCTCCATTATCTTGCCCAGAATCAACGTTAGGCTGAGAGGTTTATAATTACCTGCATCATCCCATTTACCCATTTTAAAAATTGATACAGTATTAGCATTCCTCCAGTCTTCTGGATCTTACCCAGTGCTCTAGGACTTATTGACAATCAGTATCAACAGTCTAGCAAACTCCTCAGCCAGCTCTTTAGAAACTCTTGAATGCATATTATTTGGTACTGATAATTTTAAAATGTCTAACTTTAGTAGCTTCTGTTTATCCTCCTCTAGAGATACTAATGGATAGAAAGAATATCATCACCACAGGATGGAACTATAGCATCTGTTTTCCCCCAGATACAGAACATAAATATTTATTGAACACTTCTAACTGTTCTAGGCTGTGACTCCCAAGCAGAGATAAGTGCCTCCCTCCAGGCTGGAGGTAGGTACCTAAATTCCTTTGAGAGATGGCACTTAGGACATACCACCCTTTCCTCAGTATTTCCTATTTGCTAACAGGCAGCTACTTATTCAGTAAGCAGAATTTTGTGAATCCCATTCTTGGGTGCGTCATTTTCCCCATCCATTGTATAGGAAACCTGAACACCTAATTCAAGGTTTGTAAATTCCACAGGGTGACTAGGCACCTATAAGTTAGGTGTTGCAATGTCCAGATACCTTACAAAACCTCTCTATCCAAGTTTCTTAGACAACTGCCCTCATTGTGCAGAAGGCAGAAAGTTTCTGACAGATGGGCCTAAATGACTGAACTCGTTGCCACGGGAGATCAGATTGAGACCTCGGCCAGCAGTGTTCAGAGCACAATGAAAACCCTTTTGCCAGGGCCTTTTCAAAATGACAAAGTTAAAAAGACCCACAATTTCTCCAACAGAAGGAGCAGACTGGGCCTCTGGGCCCCAGGCAACCTATGATCACAGGATCTCCTGTTTTGGAGAAACATTAGGAAGGGGGAAATCTCTACTACCATGGGGGGGGAAAAAGTTTCTAGCCCTTTTCCCTTAAGAGAGATCCTTGGGAAATGTAAGCGGATCACTAGGACTGAAAGGAACTAGAGGCTGGACTGTACATCTGCAGCAGAAGGTTGTGGGGACCTAAAGAGCTACCCCTCCCAAACCTAAGGATGAGTAAATAAGGAAGTGTTATTTATGGTGTCATATAACACAATAATTAGCGGTCACCCAATGAAAGTGTCAAGGCTGAATCTTCACTCTGTCACTCTGAGTGCAGAAAGTAGGGGCCTGAAAGGATTCTAAAAATTAATACTTGCCACTTCAAGCTTATATTAAACTCCCAAAGTTACAGCATTTCTCTGACCTTGGCTTGGCAATCGCTGCCATCACCTAAATGCAAAAAATAAAAAACAAAACAAAATGAAAACAACCCTTGAACCCAGGAAGGAACACTGGGGAATTCCTCCCTGGGGATATCCTCAAGCCCTTTTGCCCTGCCCCCTCCAGGGAAGAGCTGAGACAGAAAACAAAGAAAATTAGCTGTGCTACCATCTAATCAAACAACATGCACAAACTTCTTAGGACATCAAAAATCCAATTCGGTTCCTAAAAAAGGTAAATTTTATTTAAAGGAAAAAAAATACATCTGGAACCTAGGCTTTTGCTAGATTTTAAAAGGGCAATTCCAAAAATTAAGCACCCAAACTAGCTTTCTCGGGGGTTCAGCTTAAAGGTTACAAGCAAGCAAAAGCTTCAGGGGTTGGCACACAGAAAATCCACAAGCCAAAATAAAAAAAATAAACCTGATTGTGTCTAACTAAACATTCCCTATCCAAATAATTTCTTCTAGATATGGAAGATGAATTTTCATACCTGGTTTAAGCCTTACACAGCATTGTTGCTCCATGTCTCGTTCTCTGGAGAACAGACAAAGGGAAAGTTTCCTTCCCAAATTTAAAAATTCTAGCCTTCCCATTGGCTCTTTTAGTCAGGTGCCCACTCCTTTTCTTTTTCCTGTGGCTTTGTTAAACCTTTACAGGTAAAGCAAGCAGAGAACAGCTGCCAGGAGAGATTTTACAGCTAACTGGCTGGCTGGGTGTCCAAAGGGAGCTCCCCGCTACACTTCATTTATCACAGATGTTGGAGGGCCAACCTACCCTGGCAAAAATGTCTGCCAATGCCAGGCTCATGCTTTTAGCCCTGATGTTGCTTAGAGCTAATGCTTCCGGCCATCGGGTCACAAAATCCATTAAAGTCAATACGTGCAGCTTTTTTCTAGGGGTCTTCTAAGGGAAAGGACCCAGAATATCCACAGCTACAAGCTGAATGGAACTTCAGTGATGGGGAGTGGCCAGAGAGGGGCCTTGACCTGGTGTTGGGGCTTTCCCACCTTCGGGCACACCTCACAAGACCAGACATAGATAGAAACATCCTTGCCCATCCCCTCCCAGTGGAAAGACTTTCCTTAACGTTCCTTAGTCCTGTTCATCCCCAGCATAGCCACTAGGGTGATCATAGGCTAAGCTCAAGAGCTTTTCCCTATGCTTAGTTGGAACTACCAACTGTTAGGGGGCTTATTCCTTCACCCTCTCACTTCCCTGGTCCTTCTCGCATGAACAGAGAGCAACAATACCCGAAGTCCAAAGACGCAAACAATTCAATGTTTATTGGGGTGAACTCCCAGCAAGCATGATTCCAGTTTCCTTCCTTAGTGTCCCCCTTCCCAGCTCTGACACCACAGAGCCTTGTCTGTGTCCCTGTTTCTGTTCCCATCCCCTGTTCTCATTTCCCCCTTTAGCAAAACATGATCCCAATTCCCCCATCCCCAGTCCCTCTTCCCATTTCCTCCCAACCCTTTACTTCCT
>NC_133769.1:153649079-153651975 GCF_003597395.2 Chelonoidis abingdonii | reverse complement strand
AGAGAGGTTGTGGAATCTCCATCTCTGGAGATATTTAAGAGTAGGTTAGATAAATGTCTATCAGGGATGGTCTAGACAGTATTTGGTCCTGCCATGAGGGCAGGGGACTGGACTCGATGACCTCTTGAGGTTCCTTCCAGTCCTAGAGTCTATGAATCTATTAATCTATTTGACCATACACTTCCCAGCTTATGACTGCCTAACTACATCTTAGCTGAAGGCCTTAGCCTGTCACAGTAAGAAAAGGCCATTACACAGACAGTGATTTTGATTCTTTCTTTTATACCTCTATAACTAGCTAAGTGATAAGAATACACCTAAATTCTTAAAGTACAGGCCTTTGCAGACAGGCCTGAATATCTATATCCTAACACCAACTGTCTCTGAGGATGCTAATCCTCCTTATGCCCCCAGAAAGAGTCTCCTTGTACCAGAGTCCTCCATCTATAACAAACCTGGACCTATTGGAAGAGCTGAGAGGCAGTGGGTAGCTCTGTGCCACTGTCCAAGCTCCCTTGTCTCTCTCATTTGCTTCTTGCTCTGCCTGGAACTGCTCTCTTGATGCTGGAGACATTAGTCCCTCGCTGGGTTGTGGACTTGGGTTTGGTCTCACTGGAAGTAATGCAGGTGATGGGGTTGTTTTCATTGACTGTGAGCCAATCTCCACTGGGGCACTAGGTGGTATTTCAGGTTCCGGTTGTGCCTCTTGCGTCAGTTTAGCTGCTGCTGCAGATGCAGGCTCTGTGGCATCCTTTGGTGCTGCCCGCCTGACTCTGGTGAGGTTGCAAGCATAGGCTCTGGTGCTGACTGCTTCACCAGTTCCAATCCTTGGGATGGTTCTGGCTGGGTCCCAGGAACTGGATTTACAACTGTTGCCATAGACTCTGGTCTGGAGTCTCGTTCCACCACCTCTGGCTGGGTTCCTGTAGGAGGCTCAGGAATGGAGTTAGGCATGGAGGTCTGTTTAGCCTGGTTGTAGGTGACCATCAAAGGGAGATCCCCACACATACTTCATTTATCACAGAAATTAATAGGCAGCAAGTTTAAAACAAACAAAAAAAGTACTAGCTCACACAACGGATAGTCAGCCTGTGAAACTCATTACCAGGGGATGCAGTGAAGGCCAAAAGTAAAATGGGGTACAAAAAACAATGAGATAAATTGCTGGAGGATTGGTCCATCAGTAGCTATCAGCCAAGACAGTCAGGGATGCAACCCCATGCTTTGAGTATCCCTAGCCTCTAATTGCCAGAAGCTCAGCATGGACAACAGAGGATGAATCACTTGATAATTGTCTTGTTCTGGTCATTTCCCTCTAAAGCACCTGGCACTGGCCACTATCAGAAACAGGATTCTTGACTAGATAGACCATTGTTCTGACCCAGTATGGTGGTTCTCCCTAGCCCACATCCAAAGAACCTTTTCCTTCCTCTTGTCTCCAAGGTCTCTCTGAAGATCATCACTGTCCCTCTTCTACACAGTCAGGAGTTAGTCCAGGTTTTCCTTCTCAAGGTGAAACTGAGCCAGAGCACAGGCTACAGGCATGGGGAAGAGGGCTAACAGGAACCACACTTATGGAAGGACTGCAGAATCCCCAGGCATAATGTCTGACCCCGGTAGGGGTGCTGGAACAATTCGTACAGTGGGGGTGCTGAGAACCACTGAATATAACCCTGGATATAATGGAAATCAATTCAAGCCAGGGGGCATGGCAGCACCCGCAGCACCCATAGTTCCAGCACCTATGGGCCCCAGGGAAGCTGGCACAAAGGCAACCTGCATGTCCTTGCTGGGTCTCCTGGTTGTTTACTCCATGTCCCTCCTGTTAGAACAAAGGTGACGTGGGCCAGGGCCCTGCAACAAGTCAATGCCGCAGTTGTAAATATTCAGTTGGATGCTCTGTCGTTTGGCTCAAGTCCACTGTGCTCCCCGTGGGCCTTGTTGTAACGAAGCCAAGTCATTAAGTGATGAACCAGCAAATTCTGTTCTGTGCCTCTTTCCAAATCCTCTGTTATCTGCTCACTGCTTCCTGTCTTCTCCTAAACTCCCACTCTGTCTATATGCTCAGCAAATACAAAGTGTTGGAAATCATCAATGAAAAGGTCTTCCATGGGAAAATGATGATTCATCAAAATGAAAATGTTCCCTGGTACTGTATCAGAGGAGTAGCCGTGTTATTCTGTATCTGTAAAAGTAGCAAAGAGTCCTGTGGCACCTTATAGACTAACAGATGTTTTAGAGCATGAGCTTTCGTGGGTGAATACGCACTTCATCAGATGCATGTAGTGGAAATTTCCAGGGGCAGGTATATATATGCAAGCAAGAAGCAGGCTAGAGATAACAAGGTTAGTTCACAGACAACTATTTCAAATTTGAGGACAATATATACCTCCAGATCAGAGGCACCGCTATAGGCACCCGCATGGCCCCACAATATGCCAACATTTTTATGGCTGACCTGGAACAACGCAGTGCTTCAGTCCACATGTCTGAGCTCACACCCCTCCCCTGTGGCTTCTCCAGAATGTTCCGTAGGTCATTTGAGCCACTGCATGCTTCCTCTATGCATAAGCACCTGTTAAACCACAATTTACTAAAATAAACACAACTATTGACGCTTCACAGTGTCTCCTTTCTTTGTTTAAAATTTTAAATATTTTGAACGAATAAATCTGATTATGGTCGTTGCGCGCGAAGACACCTACGGTGAAGAAGATTTGAAATTTCATCTCTCATTTCAAGGATGGGACAAGTCTGTACCTTTCCTTTGTGAATTCAAGCCGAATTTAACTACTTGGTCCAGGGGGCTACTGACCCTGACTCGCACAGATCATTTGTCTTTCTTTGTGGTTGGTCTGCCCGGGTGCCAAGGTGGATGCATCAGTTGCATCTCCTC